>NC_056744.1:503974907-504122407 GCF_019279795.1 Protopterus annectens
ATGGTTCATAGGTTCATAGGTTCATACTAGGCTATCTGCCCAAGGGCATTTATAAGCCTAGCCCATAGTTATGTGGCTTTCGCCACCCCTTTAGTTGAATAAAAACTATGCCTATCATTTTGCTGTGCCTCTGTCAAGCAGTGGCTGAAGTAATCCCTGGGGTATATCTGAAATCTCCCATCCATTGGTCAAGATTCCTCTTCAACACGACCAGAGAGGTGCTCTGCCTCACATGTACCGGGATTTTGTTCCACAGCTTAGGAGTCTCTGGGTGATGAATCTGTCCCTCCAGCACGTTCTATTTATAACCGTGTCAAGGTTTAAGTCTCCGCCCTTGTGGTTCTGAGGGATCTAGATTTTTGAGGTGAAGCATATTCATCAAACCTGGGTTTGACATGGCCTTATATGTCAGGCACAGGTCACCTCTGAGCAAGCGGTATGAGACTGAATAGAGCTGGAGTTCTTTCAGTCGGGCAGCATAAGACATATTTTTGAGACCCTTTATCCTTTTGGTGAGGAACTTTTGGGGCCTTTCAAGCTGCAGCAGGTGTCTGGTCAGATACATTCGAGCGGGCATTGTACTCAATCATAGGTCTAATAAGTGATGAGTACAGGGGACGATGACCTCCTTGATCTAGATGTGAATCCCTTCATGATCAGGTGGGTGATATAGAAGGTTTTCCTAACTACTTTAGCAACATGAGTGTCAAAGCGAAGGCTACTGTCAAGCTGGGTCCCCAGATCTCTGATGACTTTTTCTGTGCTCAGTGGATTGCCACCTATATGGTAGCTAGGGGTAGCCTTGTTTTTCCCAAAGGGTATGACTATGCATTTTTGGCGTTTAACTTCAGGCCATGGCTCTGGCACCAGTTATCCATTTCTGTGAGGCCCTTCTGGAGGATATCTGTGTCAGATGTGTTTTCGACTATGGCCCAATTTGCAGTCATCTGCAAACTTTGTCAGCCATAACCCTCCTGTGTTTGCTTGTACTTCAGAAAAGTAGATGCCGAACAAGAGTGGACCCAGGACTGAGCCCTGTGGGACACCACTTGTGACAGGCTTTGAGTCTGACATGGCTCCAGCAACTCTGACCCTGTGGGTTCTGTCATTAGCCAGTTTGCAACCCATCTTGTGATGTATGGGTTTACATTCAAGCTGATGAGTTTTTCGATGATACCTGAGTGGGGTATTGTGTCGAAGGCCTTTGCCAGGTCGAGGTAGGCTGTATGGACTGCCTTTCCCTCATCAATGGCCTTGGTGACTGTCTCGAAAAAGTCAACCAAGTTTAAGAGGCAGGATCTGCCTTTGACAAAGCCAAACTGAGTTGGATCCAAAGTCTGCAAGTTCCCTATGTCTTTATTTATGAGTTCCATTATGATCCTCTCCATGGCTTTGCAGATAAGGCTTGTCAAGCTAATGGGGCGGTAATTTCCAGGGTCTGTGGAGGCACAGCCCTTATGAAGTGGGACCACAGTCGCCAAGCGCCCCCCCTAGAGTACGTATCCTGAGGTGAGGCTAAGATTAAACAGCTGTCCTAACTGTGGGTTTAATTCCTCATTGAGTTCATGAAGCACACAGCCGGGGACACCATCTGGTCCCATGGATGCTGTGTTTTTGCCTTAGTGAGGGCAGTTCTCACCTGGGCGTTGGAGATGTTTGGGGGCTACAATCCTCTGGAATAGATATCTCTCCTTTTGGGGGGGAGAAGTTTGCACTGAACCTGTCAGCCAGTATGTTGGCAATGTGTGTAGGTTCAGTAATTTTCACATCATTTTGAACTAATTCTGAGCATATCTGGGAGTTTCCTCCTAGGTTTCTAACATAGCTAAAGAAGGCCTTATGATTCTCTTTAGAGTCCTTGGCGATTTTTCTCTCAAAATTTGCCTTGGATGATTTTATGAGAGCTCTTAGTTTTTACTTATAATGATCAAAGGTGTCTTACCTTTCAAGGATTTTGCTCTATCTTGTAGTAGCTTCCTCCTTTTGTTGTAGAGCTTGTTTATGGCTGGGGTCCACCAGACTGGGCGCTTGCCTTTGGTACAGAGAGTCTTAGTTTTGTTTGGGATTGCCTGATCCATGCAGTCCTGTAGGTGCTGGTAGAAGGCATTTGTAAGTGATTCAGCGGTTTGAGTAATGTTTACCACTGGCTCAGGGCCTTAAAGGAGACCACACTAGTTTTTAGAAGTGTGAAATTGGCTTTTGAGAAGTTTTTCACTGTGGTCTTTTTGTTTCAGGTGGGGCGGGATGAGGACCTCCAGCGAGATTAGTTTATGATCTGATCTCACCAGTGAGGGGTATACTTCGGTGTTGAACATTTTGATCCCATGTTCGTGATGATGAGATCAAGTATGTTTTCTCCTCTTGTGGGGATGGTGACTAGTTGTTCCATGGCATTTGAGTTTATGAACTCCAGGAATCTTTGGGTTAGAGTGTTCAGGCTTGAGTAGTGTTCCCAGTCTATATTAGGGTAGTTAAAGTCACCTAGTATGATGGTGTTTGGAGATACATTTATCCCCTCCAATGTTTTCAGGAAGGCCATGTGAGGTTCCTGAGTTTGAGAGGGTGGCCTGTAACATGCTACAAATTACAGAGCAGTCTTGCCTATGGTTAATTGAACCTGGATGGTCTCCGATGCATCATGCGTTGCCACCAACCTTGAGGTGTGGGTGTCCTTTATGAATATGGACACCCCCTCCTTTCTTGGTGTTGTCCGGATTTTGGGGCGGAGCATGATATGAGGTGAAACCTGTTAGTGCTGGGGTGCTCTCAGGAGCCTTGAACCAGGTTTCTGTCACAGCACAGACATCGATGTTCTCCATATTGAGAAGGGCCTCGAGTGCGTGCATCTTGAGATTGAGACTTCTGGCATTGAGCAGCATTACCCTTAGTTTTTTCCTTTTTGGTGTTCTAGGGTGGTAGGTTTAGAATTTGAGCCTTGCCTAAAAAAGGCACTATGGGGGTGGCAAGAGCCTTTGCCAATATCCGGAAGCCCAGGGGTGACAGGTGCAAGCCGTCCCTTGTGAAGCAGCGTGGCTTGTCCAGCATGTCATCCCAGGCAGACAGACATTGGATCCCCTTTGAATGACACCAGAATTTAAGCCAATTATTAAAGCTGATCATCTTATCACTGTATTGTGGCATCATTCTAGGTGAAGGTAGGATACTGCTCAAGGTCAAGGTCATACCTGCCTGGGCTACATAATCAGAGAGCTCCTCGATGTCCCTTTTCATGTAGTCCAAGGAGTGCGTCTCAGGTCGTTGACACCAGCGTGGACAATGACTGAGTCGTACTTGTACCTGCTGTTGAGAGACCTGAGTGCTTGCGTTATGTGGCGGATTCTAGCGCCTGACAGGCAGCTTACTGTGACCTTCTCTTTACTCAGTCTGGTGAGCGGGGCGTCAGTGTGTCTGACTATGGAATCACCAATGACAAGTGTGTCTGGCATTTTGTTTGGCCTTAAGGGCTGTGACTGTTTGACACTCTGACTGTGTGGTCTATGTGTTGCATGTGTTGGGTCGTGAGGTGGTAGTTGTTTGGGTGTCTGCTTTGGTGGCCTCTGCTGTTTTGGTAAATTTTTGATCAGAGCCTCCGAGTATGTCTTTGTGTGAGTATGTGTATGATTTGAAGTTGTGATGGTACCATGTGTGACTGGGTATGTATTGTGTGTGGTTACCTTCTCCTCCTGTCTGGTCTTGCCAGTCCTATGTTGAGAGAGCTCAGCCTCCAGTTTGGCCGTATAGTTGCATCTCTTGCATGTATTTGTGTTTTGTGGGAGAAGGAGAGGATTGTCTGTGTACATGAGGCAGTTGTAACATTGCCTCAATATTCCCAGGTTCACCAGTTGAGCTGGAGAGGACACTAGCAACTGATCCTCGACATACTAGAAGTAGTAGATAAAGAGACTTTCAAAGGACTCCGGGAAGTGGGTTTTAGGCTGGTGGGGTACTATCTATAATAAGAGTGCTTTATCAAGGTGCAAGTACTGTAGGAGTAAGTGCTAGGCTTTACAGATAGAGAATAATCTACTTGGGAATCAAGTAGAGATGAACTTTTCAGTTATAGGATATGCTGGTTAGATCAGCAGTACAGCTCGAGGAAGGTAGTTTTAAGGGAAGATTGGAAGAGTGGAATTTAGATGGCCCAAATAGTTTAACCTTGTTTAACCGCTGCTCTTGTGTGCAACAGTGGTAACTCGCTAAATCGCTTACGCGTTTAAGCGTGTTTTATAACAGGGGCTGAAGGAGCTAGGAATTGGCCCAATACGACCAATGCACTACTAGTTTCTGGCTGAAACTTCACCAAATCAGACAAAAGGCGCTCAGTGCTTCCCACTCCCACTGGTAAGCAAAGAAACTTCCCTCCTTCCTAATAAGGCAATGGATCAGTAACAGGAACTAAAACAAAGCCCAGGGATCAGCAACTCTGAAACTGGACTACTCTAGTTCAGTAAGGCGGGAAAACAAGAGTTTTTTTGTTTTATTACAGAGACAAGGAAAAAAACAGACAGTAATTGCTGTAAATCGGCTAGCACTTTAGTGTGTAGCCTACAGAAACAATTTGCAACAATTAGTAACTTAAAGTGCAATAAACAGTGTAAAATGCAGAAATCACTTAAAGTAGCAATAAAACAGGCGAAATGCAGTTGCTAGCTTAAATAACAGTGGCAAAGCCACACAACTACTTATATCTGGTAGAAAGTCACTCTTTTAGCTCTCTGCTGCTTGGATCACTCTGCAGGCAACCAGGAGGATCTGTGCTGAGTTGGTACAAGCTGGAAAAGCGTGTTTAGCGTGTTTTATAGCAGGGGCTGAAAGGAGCTAGGAATTGGCCCAAAACAACCAATGGACTACTAGTTTCTGGCTGAAACTTCACCAAATCGGACAGAAAGGCTGCTCAGTGCTTCCCACTCCCACTGGTAAGCAAAGAAACTTCCCTCCTCCCTAATAAGGCAATGAATCAGTAACAGGAACTAAAAACAAAGCCCAGGGATCAGCAACTCTGAAACTGGACTACTCTAGTTCAGTAAGGCAGGAAAACAAGTGATTTTTTTTTTGTTTTATTACAGAGACAAGGAAAAAAACAGACAGTAAATGCTATAAATGCTGTAAATCGGCTAGCGCACTTATGAAGGCAGGTCATGACATAACAGATTGGCACATGAACTGGACAATAAATGCTTTATTATTTAGATGAGCACACACATAAAGTACATGTGATTGTGGTTTTGAAAATGTTGCATGATTCAAACATTAGACTGAATAGACAGCTGTTGACTTTTGTTTGCATATTAGTAGCAGGATATGTACTGTTTTCAGTGAGATGGGAGTAAAGATATCTGACAGCTTCACATTTAGAAAGACAGAGCACTAGAAAAGCTATCCCAATGGATAGCAGACCTGTTTTTTTAACAATGTATGTAGCTGTTAAAATTCTACAAACTAATAGACTCTGAAAATGAAAACAACTTCCGTTATGCTCTGCATGTATTTTAAGTATACTAATAATGCAATTATTTTTGATGTATGAAGCCATTTTAAGCAACGTCAGTTTGAAAACTGTAGTCTCTGCTCTAACATTCAGAGATATATTAGATTTTATTTCACTTTCCCAAAGAAATAGGAAAATAATGTACCTTACCGATAGTAGAGGGAAATGCCCATTCATTTGGCAGGTGTGTTTTGAGCTGTGCCCAGTGCATATTTATTTATTGATTGATTGAAATTTGATTACTGGGAAAGTCAAACTGGGTAGAAGCTGATTTTCAGTGGAAGCTTAGGAAGAAAAGCTCCAAAGTATTGCAAACCATTTTAAGAACAATAATTTTATAGTCTTCAAAAATAATGCAATAAAAACAATAAAAATCTACTGTTGAAACAATTACACCAATATTGTGAAAACACTGGTTAAGAATAGATACAAATTATAAGACAAGGATTTAATAGTTAGAGAAATATTAACCTGTTTAGAGAATTAAAATTAAGTTAGCATAATTCAAACAGGAATTTCAGTATGAAGTAGGAGAAAAAACAGGGATATGGCATATTTATGTAGAGAGTTGGGAGAGAAACGTTGACTGAAGTAAGTAAGTGAATGAAGAAGTGAATCACAGCATGTGTAAGTATGAAGAGGTGCTTCTTCATATTTAGGGATATAGTTTGTACTGGGGTTGAACACGAATAGAGACAAATTTTAGCTAGGAATTCTTTTACAATAGCTTTAGAGGACAGGAGGGAGAGTAGTCACCTGATAGACACAGTAAGGAGTTTCAGACCTTAGCATCATGATACTAGTACAGGCCATGTCCAGTAGATTTGATAGGTTTTTGGACAGAGAGGAATTTTTGGTTATTGGATCATAATGACTGAGTGGGAACATATTTTTTTTAGAATGCTATTTAGTGCTGGACAAACAGATGGATGCTGGATAATTTTATAGGGGGTCTATATTAAATCACTGAATGCTTAGAAAAGTGAACGATGATTTATCGACCCCATGTAAGCAAAAGCTTACAAACTCGAATGCTTAGAACAGTGATTGTTCCCAAAAAAAAAAAAAAACACTTAAAACATAACATAAAGTGTGGGGGGGGGCTTCACCCCCAACCCCCTGACTTGGGGAGGGCTGTGCCCCCCACACACCCCCTACTTAAATATACCAACTCCAAGATTCACTACAGTGACGAAAACGGCAAAGTAATGGATGTGGCCAAGAAATTTTTTCTCAGGGAAAGAATTTGCTTTTATGCCGTGTTGTCATTTTGCCTTTTCGTCTTTTCAAGTTCGACCAGGACGCATTCGAAATAATGCGTCTTCAGTTATCATTATAGGTGGTAAGAAGTTGTGTATACATCATTTGATGGGGTAGATCTAACCAATTTAGGCTTTTAGTGCTATGTAGTAAAGTTTTTTTTGAAGGAGAATTTGTTATAAATGTAGCCACTTTCTTATAGCATTGTTCAAGTTTTGCTTTCTGTAATGTCTGGTGGTTAGTAAGGATACATAACATATACAGAAATATTTCAGGCATGGGCAATAATGCCCTTTTAGCATGCGAATGTACCAAAGCAGGTTATTGACTTTGTTTTTATATTAATTCCATTTGAGCTATTTAGTTGAGATAAGTTTGTTTTGTATTTTTATTTACATGCCAAACAAACAGAAACTCAATATATTAGCTTCTTATTACAGTAATTTACACATGAAAGTCTATAGGTATTGGCAACATGCTGCAAGGCCTCAACTTTTAAATTTTGGCCTGTGTTTTTCACTAATACATTGCAAACTTTTACTCCTCTGTTAACAGGCAGGTTTTATGCCTGTTTTACCATCATTGATCTGTTTATCATAGAGCCCTTATTGTTGTTTTAAGCTACCAGTTAAAGCTGCCTTATAGATTTATTGTCTCCACAGGGCTTTACTTTAAAGTGAGTGTCTGGAGGAACACTGAAGTCTTTCAAATATTTCCATCTTCTCTTTTGTTCTTCTGTTTCTAAAAGTTGCATTTTTTATATATTGGTTTTGAATGGCTTAACATCCCTGTAATACATTGAATATTTTGAAGGGAAATGCTCTGTTCATAAATGAATGTATCAAATGCCTTTCAACACAATATATTTCTGCAGCATACAAACAGGGATGCATGTGTATTGGCTATGTATCCTTACAAGTTCACAAAACGGGTGGTGCAGTGGTGCAGCGATTAGCGTTGTCACTTCACAGTTAAAGGTTCTGCGGTTTGATTTTCAGCTGAGGTGCCTTCTGTCTGGAGTCTGCACGCCCTCCTTGTGTTTGTGTGGGTTTCCTCCAGATGCTACAGTTTGCTCCCACATTCCAAAGATGTGCATCTAGAGCATTTCTCCCCAGGCTTTCACTGAAAATGGGCTCTGTCCCAGTAGGACTTTCCCAGTAAACAAATGTTAAATAAATAAATCTTACACGTCACTTCTTATGCCATAGCTGCTTATAGTTCTCTGCCTGTCCATATATACAGAAAGCCCAATTAAAATATCCAGTACTCATAAGGTGTGCCCTTTATTTGATATACTGATATTTGGTTCTGTGCAATGAGTGTGTTTGACTCAGACAGACATTACTTGCTCTGTACATAATTCAGAAAATAAATATTTCATTTGGCAACACAATTAAATTAAGTAGTGTTCTGATATTAGTTTGTGTACTTTATTATTTTTTAAAGGAACACAGACCTATAAATATTATATAATGCTGTCTTTTTAGTTTGTATAGCAAAGCAATCTTTTTAGTTTGTATTAACAAATCCTGTCACCTAACTGGCATAACATGATTGTTTAAGAACATACATATTTATTGTGTGTAAATTATATCAATGTAAAAGACAAAAAAAGAATAATACATATCAGAAAGCAGTTTTACATAAACAGCTTTTAACAATATGCCTTGCCTCCATCATGTCATTCTTGTGATGTTACCTTTTTGATGTATAAATTATGCTTGAGACATTTTCAAATCAGTAAGGTAATATTAAGTGTACTGCTCAAAAAATTATCTTTCTTTGCAGAAGTTAATACACCTTTGTCACAATATGTATAACAGATTTGCAAAATTGATTTACAGATAAGAAATTTTCATTAAAATGATAACATTTATAAAATGAAGAGATTAAAATCAATAACAATGGAAATTATATAAGGCAGACAATTTCATGTATGAATTATATTTTCCCTGTAGGATTCTATCAGCAGCATTTGTATGCAATTTCCTGACACGTACAACCTCTTCAGAAGAAAGGCATGACAGAATTCCTCTTTGGGGGAGCCAGATAGCAGTTTTAATGCAGTACACAGCTTTTTCATTTTCACAGTCCTTTGTTCCTTAAAATGGAAACTACAGAGAAGAGATGTAAACTCAGTTATGGCATTACAAGGCACCATTTATATTAATTAAATATTGCTGTATAACTATGATTCACTTGATCAAAATATTTATGGGACAATTAAAATGTCTGAAGGAGTAATCTAAATTTAGATTTCAGAAATTCAAGCCAAGTTTCCTATGGGTCTGCAAAAATCCTACTATTGGACATTTTAGAATGCTGTTGAAAATATGATAAATTTAAATATATTAAGGCATTTCAAGAAGTTTGCCTTGTCTGAGCCACTGGATTATCTAAGGTGTGATCAGAATTGACTTCATCAGAATAACTGAGAATGTAATTTTTGCTACAGGTATTACAGTAAACTGTTATTGTGGCTACAGCTTCAATACTTTAAATTAATATAGGTACATTTCCATATTTTATGTACTACATTATTACATATCTTAGATCATCTTCCTTAACATCAACAGATATGTGGGCTGGATTCAATACACATTTTGGTCATGCTGTGTTCACTTTGTGGCATGATATGTACACAATAGTGTGCCAATTTGCATTCAGTAAACACTCTACAAAATGTAGAGCCATGCAAACCAGTAAACATTATGGCACTCTAATAAGTACATAAGCATCTGAATTATATGCCAACCACTCCACGGTAGCAAAGCTATTCAGCATGTTGTAAAAGAATCATATATGTTCCATGTATCCATCTGCCCTGAACTCCAAAACCTTTTGGAATGCAGCCACAGAAGCTGCACAGGAAAGAAAGAATGTTAGGGGCTGCTGCTTTTCTGCATGTGTGTGCAACAGGCTCAACTCTATGCTGCTGTTGCTAGTAGATCTTGAGCAAGGAGGAGGAGGGTATTTAGACCCCATCTAATGTTTCATGGTCTGCATAGAAATAGTAGAGCATCACAGGGTCAATAGAGACACGCTCCAAGAACTTCATAATCTCTGTCATCCTTACCTGAGGCCAAGGGCAAGCTGAGGAGAACCCATACTAGTAGAGACCAAGGTATGTATAGCACTTACAATTTTAGTGATGGGAACATTTCACTGACCTACATGGGACATTGTGGGGGTGTCACAGGCCTCAGCATCCAGGACTGTACACCAGTTCCTGAATGCTATGCTACAGCATGCCAGTGACTACATATATTTCCCCCATACCCCTGAGAACAGAGCAAAAACTATGCAGAAGATCTACCCCATAGCACATCACCACCCAGGAACAGAGAAGGGTGTATATCAAAAGAAAGTGATTCCACTGCCTTAACTGTCAAGTATTGTGTAATACTAGGGAAATCATCCTGAATGTGTGTGCTGGTTACCACATCTCCCATATCTGCCACACTTCACAGATCTGCCAGAGGCTTTGCAGGGTCAATGTTCTACAAGGTCATTTACTGAGGGATGCAGGGTATGAATTGGAAACATGGTTGATGACGTTCATCATAAATGTACACACACCCATGGAGGAGCACTATAATGAGGCACATGCTTAAACAAGAAACATCATAGAGAAGAGGTGGCTCGTGTTATTGGACTGTAGGACTGCAGCCCCCCCAGCTGTAAAATGAAAAGAACAGAAAACTAGCTGCAAGTCCTGTACATGTGTGCTTTCCTATATGGACTGCTGTCTAACCAGTCCAGATTACAAAAATAAGGCAATCAGTGTAGATGACCCAGAAGTCTATGTGGTTACAAACTACATAGACTGCAAGGAGAATGGACTGCAATGTCTGCAGTCTACATAGCACACATGATTGGCTCCCAGCATCCCTGGATCGTATTTGATGCACTCTGATTTTCTACCGGCACGCACACACTCTCAGACTGACTGCTGCTGCAAGGGAATGATGGCGGCTCCAGACATTGCTGCTGTAATTCGGAAGCTCTGCAAGGAATATATTGGAAGCAGCCACTCATGGACTGACTGCTACAAGGTAACTGGTGGCTCGGAAGCAAGCATTCTCGCTGGTAGGGAATATAGTGAGTGTGTGTGTGTGTGTGTGTGTGTGTGTGTGTGTGTGTGTGTGTGTGTGTGTGTGTGTGTGTGTGTGTGTGTGTGTGTCCACTCTAAGACTGACTGCTGCAAGGGAACTGGTAGCATGGAAGCAAGCATTCTTGCTGATAGGGAATATAGACTCTCAGACTGACTGCTGCAAGGGAACTGGTGGCTCGGAAGCAAGCATTCTCGCTGGTAGGGAATATAGTGTGTGAAGCAAGCATTCTCTCTGGTAGGGAATATAGTGTGTGTGTGTGTCCAGTCTCAGACTGACTGCTGCAAGGGAACTGGCAGCTCGGAAGCAAGCATTTTCACTGGTAGGTGTGTGTGTGTGTGTGTGTGTGTGTGTGTGTGTGTGTGTGTGTGTGTGTGTGTGTGTGTGTGTGTGTGTGTGTGTGCATGTGTGCGTGTGTGTGTGTGTACGTCTGCTCACATGCATGTAATGCCCCAATTGAATATACTTGGTGGCTAGAGTTTTTCAGGCTCAAACCCTGTACCTTGGATACAGGTAACAAGAGCCTGAATTCCCTACCCCACCACCACTGCAGATTTTTGCCTCATATGTTTGTTCTGAATTTGTTCTTTTGCTCATAAAATCTCTGGTTTTCTGGATTTTTGTGATAAATGACAAGCATTTGAATTTCAGACTTTATATTCTTCAGAAAATACATGGTAACACTACACAAAACCTTTTATTCTAGCAATTTTCTAACTTTATAAGATCAATATTTGAAAATTGGCCCTATTTTGGGACTGTATTCCCCCATTATTGGCTTTGTTCAGGTGTTTTGTGCTAAGAGGTTGATAGCTATGCTGAGAACTGAATTCTCTAAAGGATAGCCATTTAAGTTTCAGTCTTTGTGTCTTTCAAGAAACAGCTTATATGGCATAGTGGTATGTTGCTCTGACTGTAGTGCATAGGGTTCTGGGACCAAGACTTGGCAGTGAAATGCATGGTGGTAACATAACATTTTATTCTAGCAACTTTCCAAAATTATACAAGCAATGTTTAAAACGTGTCTCTAATTTTTGGGCTTTTGCCCCCCCCCCCAATAAATGTTGGCTTTTTCCATTTTTCTTGTGCTGCAAAGCTGAGAGACACAGTTGAGTGTCAAATGGATTTTACAAGGTGCTGAGAGCTCTAAGAGAAGTTTAGTGCTGCTTATGCTGAGTCTACTTGTATTGTTAATAGCACAACAGGTAGTGTATTTGCTTTTGATGCAGAAGGCTATGGGTTCTAGTCCCACAGTATGTAGATGCATTGTTGATACAGTACTGTGATGTACATTTAAAGGGTGTGGATGCTGCAGTCTTGAGAATTTCCTCTTTGGCGGAGATACCTAGTAACTATGAACCTGTTATCAGTTTGCCATCCATTCCCTGTTGTAATATTACTCGCTTATCATTTTTTTTAATGTAACATAGGCAATTTATTCCTCAAGGGCAACAGTCACTTTATTTGTAGATGAAACAATGAAATATAAAGTTGTTTGGTAGAAGCAACCTCTTCATTGGTTACAGATCTCGTTAATGTGGAATTATTTAGATAACTTTTACTTCTGCAGAAATTGTACATGTTTACTGATGCTTGTAGATTGTAAAAGTTTGAGAAGATTTTTATGACAGAAATGTTCTGAATCGGGCAATTTTGTCATTATTGATGCATGCATTTTGTTTCATTGTTTACTGTAAAAATGTTCAAAACAATAAATTTAAAATGCCCTCTAACATCTGTACTCTATACAAGGAATATAATTTAATACAAATAAAGAAGGTGTTTATTAATTATCTGATCAGCTCAGATATGCCCCCTCCCAGTTCTTGTTTGTATGTGTTCAATTAGGAACTTTGTTAAATCAACTGTCTACAAGCACAAACATTTTTGTTACTGAATATTTTTACTGTCTGAATGCTACTGAAAGTAATGAAGCCAGACTGAAGCAATCACTTCTCTTAGATCTTTGTTTTTTTTGGGGGGGGCACTTATTGTCCACACCTAGGGAGCAAAGTCCATCATGTAGGATTTCTGCCGCACAATTCTCCCAGCTGAACTATACCTCTCAACTGTCCAGATTTTCGCAGAATGAATAGATTTTTGCTTCTTATTTTTGGTTTGTTCCTCATAAAATTTGTGTTTTTAAATGATTTGAAGTCACTTAATAATGGCAGACATTGAGTTTCAAACTTCATACCCTTCAGAAAAATGTATGCTAAAGCAAGATGTGTTATTCTATCAACTGTCTAAGTTTATATAAGAGCAACTTATTGTACTGTTTGTTTGTTCCCCCAATATAATTGGCCTTGTCCAGATTTCCTGCATTGAGGTTGACAGGTATGCGCAAATAAATTGCTTTATAGAATTAGGTATATCCAAGCCTCCCAACTGTCCCCAATTTTGGCTCAAAATGTTGCTCTTCCCCTAGTAATCCTTCTGCCAAATGGCAGTTTTGGAAGAAACATGGAGGGTTTACAATTAATAAATAATTGTAATGATCAGAGTTACATATTACTTTTATTTTAAAAAATACATGTAGATTTTCTTATTCTGTCAGCTGCTCAACTTAGTGCTAATATTAAAAAAGTGTCCCTTTTTTGATAGATTTCCAGCTGTATCGTGTGGCTATTTTATATTTTTGCATCACATTTTTGGTCCATTTTTCATAAAATTGTGGTTTTCTAGCAAATTAGTGACAAATCATTAAAGACTGATGTTAGAAAATAATGATAGACATTTGAGTTTCAGATTTCATACCCTTCAGAAAATTTATACTAGTGCAAGACCTACTATTCTATAATCTTTCTAAGTTTATAAGAGCGATATTTAAAAATTGTCCTTATTTTTGGGACTTTGTCTTGCTTTTATTTATGTTTTTTTCTCAGATTTCTTGCTCTGAGGTTGAGAGGTATGACAAATATGTCAGGGCCATCACCATCAGCCAGAGACATTTCAAATTGTGACATACGTGTTGTACTCCTTTCCCTCTGGTAGTGACTCTGGATGTGTCCAAGCAAGGCAAGGAGCAGTTATGCAGTGTAAGTGTGCAAAGTATCCCCCCATTAAAGGTAGACACAAGTACTACAGTGGCTTTTCGTCTGTCCTTGATTTTGCAGAATATTCTGATTTTCTGTCATATTTTAATACTGTTATTTTATGCTTTTTATAATTCAGAAAATGCATGTTGTTACAGTGCATGTTGCTCTGTGTTTAAATTACAATGCTTTAATAACCATCAAGTAAGCTTGTCTGGGATTGTAAGATATAAGTAAGCTTTAATAAGCATAATGTTAAAGAATTATCAATACTGAAAGCATTTTTGTTGTTGCCATGCAGAGAATATTTACATAGCTAGATACCGTATAAGCCTTAGGTATTGAAATGCATATGACAGTATTTGTAATAAAGGACAGGATTACAGTATTTTCAGAGTCTCATTACATTTGTTGGAGACTTGCAGTCATATGTGCAGGCTTTACCCATAAACTAAACAGAATGCCATTCTATCATGTGTGGTCCATAACCTCTGCAGTAATCCTTTAAGCAATTTATCTTGAGCTTGTTTCTTGTTTGCTGTTCATTTTTTACTTTGCTAATGTTTTCCCCGTGAAACAAGTAGACAATTGATGTCAGGCAGCACCACAGGAGGTCTTTTTTGGATAAGAAACATTTTTACAAGTGAGGGTAATCAGTATCACAGAGATTGCTACTTTCAGCATGTTACTTGGTACTTTTATAAAGCTGAATATAAATTATAATTAGAACTGCAGTGCCAGGAGAAGTGGTTTGAGTTGAGTGCTGCTTGTTTTTTATACTTTATTTTCACTGGCATCCCAGTAATGTATTTAAAAATTAATTTATTTTTTCATGCCTCACAACCTTTTTGTTTCCATGTAGATATTAAGTAAGCTGTCATGTAACTAATGTTTTGAAATATTTTTTCTTCTTCTCCACTTCAATTTTGTCTTGATTGGACTCTCATAATGACGGTTTGGCACCCAGGACAGCATATTTAATTAAAGTCCCAGTTTTGTGATGTTGAGCATATCTCTGTCCCTTTCTAGATGGCCACACCCCGTCCATTGGCCCCACCCATTCAGCTGTCTCCTGCAGCCCCCCCTTTGATTTGAAGTCATCAGTCACCACTATCATAGAGCATGTGATTGGACTGCTGAAGTTATGGTTTTGGTGTCTAGATACAAGGAGGGTGCCCTGTAATATGATCCCACTACTTGTGCCAAAATTATTATAATCTGTGCTGTCCTACACAATATCATCCTATGAAAGCAGCTGCAGCAAGAACATCAAGGGGGCAGGAGCACACATTCCACCACCCTAGCAGGGTCATCACATCAACATGCAGTTGATGAATCAGATGGGGGAACCCCCAGCTGCTGTGGGTATAGGTAGATGTAGGCATGCACAATATGCCCTTGCCTTGGCCAAGAGGCAACAGATAGTGCACATGCTGACCACCTAAAGGGCACACTTTTTATTCTATGCACATACATAAAGTACAATTAATGCCAGGCAATGATCACAACCTTTTCCTTCTCATGTAATGGCTATGTACTGCTGTCACCAGAGAGAGTCAGTCCTGAAATGTGTAAGAACATGAATGAATGTCAGATAACTGCATAACTGGTACTTGTAAATCTACCTAAATAGAATGTGCATGAGTTGCCCAGCAATGTCATCAATATCTGACATGATTAACATCTGTAATATATACTTACGCATAACCTGTCCCATATAACTGAAATACCCACTGTACAAAAAACAGTCCAAAAAGTCTACTTATCTCTACATTCTCACAGCTGTTGCAATAAGAATGACTGAAAACATTCTCCTCACTTTCAGGTTTCCTAGCTATGAGGTCATCTTTTAGTGTAGATCCAGCCCTCTGAGCACTCTGAAGATTTAAATGAGGTGTGAACTCATCAGAATTGCAGAATGCCAAACTTTTGAATTTGAGTAGCAGTTGTAAATATAGTGTAGTCTCTTCACCATTGCTAAGTGTAAATGGATTGTAGATGTGAATGATTACTCTGACTGAAGAAAAACACAGTGATGCACAGACACCCTTTCCTGAAGTGGGTGTATCAATGAGGATGCACTTAAAAGTGTGGAACTAACTACAGTGAGCTTTTAAACAAAACTAAATACCCCACATATCCTTAACATAATAGCACAGTTTCCTGCCTTTGCTGAAAATTGCTGTTTACAGTCACGTGTTTGTGTCACACCTTGAAAGAAAAATGAGAGAACATGTGCTAGAGATTGCATGCAGATATAAAGGAAGGATTTCCAAAATACAAGGAGAAAACAGAGCTGCAGTTTTGCAAGCACATTCATAAATATTGTTTGATCACTCATTCCACTAAATATGTTATCTACACATTTACAATCAATTGCGAATGTCCAACTGTATGGACTGTAGACCAATGGATATGAAATTAGAATTGCATGGTTTGACTCATATTGTATAGCTGTGTCTGTGGCAAAAAGAGATAACCCACTATAACTGTGTTTTTACATGCAAATGGCTGATGGTTCAAATCCAAAGCTATCTAATTGTTCAACCTTTGTCACCTTTGTTTAATCTATTTTGTTTGCCTTTGCCATGTCCATCGGACATAATATAGCACAATCATGGCTCATTGCTTTAGGAAAAAGTGAATATTTTAATTTGATTCACCTTCCCTTGCACAAACAGGCTCAGATGCACAGCAATCAGAAATCTGAACGGCACTGGGTATGTGAAAAGCACATACACTACCTAGCTTTCTCTGTGGCACCAGGTATAAGCACACTGATTTCATGGCCCAAACACAAGTGAGCCAAGGATCAAATTCAGCAGACTCTACTTTTTAGTAAGGGAGTCCCACTGAACTTTGATTATAAAGGTAATACTAGAGAACAACAACTATATATAGCAGGTTAATGCATCACAGCTGAGAATGCATGAGCCTGGACATGTTAATGTCACACACTTACAGATCTAATTGAAATATAGCACCAGTCAATCTTTAAGCGGTATATGTTTAATGACCATAGTTGAGAAAACTTCTTCAATAAACTCTGTAAAGGCTTCACTCAAACATGGAGTTTAAGTGTTAGTATGATGAGCAGCAGGACTAATTACATATTCAGGCTGCTTGTAGCTCTTACACCAAGAAAAACAAGGTTTTGTTGCCAACAATAATACTGCTAGTATGAAAGCATGCAGAGCAGTATGACCACAGAAGCATAAAGCATTCATGTGGGCCTTTGAGCATGCAGAGCAGGATGACCACAGAAACATAAAGCATTCATGTGGGCCTATGAACATGCAGAGTAGTATGACCACAGAAACATAAAGCATTCATGTGGGCCTATGAGCATGCAGAGCAGCATGACCACAGAAACATAAAGCATTCATGTGGGCCTATGAGCATGTAGAGTAGCATGAGCACAGAAATATAAAGCATTCATGTGGGCCTTTGAGCATGCAGAGCAGCATGACCGCAGAAACATAAAGCATTCATGTGGGCCTTTGAGAAAGCCTGCTTGGAGAGATTACACTGACAGCCACAATGACTACCAGGGTTGAAAAATACTGCATTAACACCAGTAATAATACAGTAACAAAGTGTACAGAGTGTGATGTATACAACAACAGATATTTACAGAATGAAATATTGGGGGGGGTAAATGTCAAGGGCAAATAAAAGGAAATGTACACTAGGTAGGGAAAGTGCGCTGGTGAAATGGTCACTGATATGATTGATAGGAATGAATAAAGAGGAAGAAACCACAATAAATATTGCAACATTCTCAAGACAGAATATGTCAATATATGTATACTTGAAGGACAAGTCAGTAGTATAACATTAAGCACATATATAGATAGCAGAGTATGTACTGTTGTTTACACCTTATGTGCGAGTATATTATATCATCAAACATGGTAGTATATATGTGACAATCACACAATATTACATGCCAGTGGAGGTGGATGGTTATGATACAAAAATCACTGACATGCTCACTGGAGAGGATATTTAACAAGGAAGGTATATCCAATGGGGGTATGTGCATACTCTGAAGATCTGCAAAATGACTTTCTTGAATATGGCTGACATGTCGCCATAGCTCTCAATCAATCAGGGACACATAGCAAAAGACTCCTGGACAAATATAGACAGAAATAGGTACAATCATGGACACGTTTAAAATATTATGACAATTAATCTGTGGCATTGACAAAATATGTGAGTCACTGCGGACCTCTGAAATGTCCCTATTTTGTAGGGACACCTCTAATGTTTCTCAAAGTTTTGTTCCATTCCTCTTAAAATTGGAAATAATTTTGATAATTTTGTAAGATAATAGTACCAATATTTAAAATGTGTCCCTAAGCTGGGGTCTTTTCCTTAATTATTTTTTACTTTGCTCCAAATTTTGTTGGTAAAAAATTCAGAGCTTAATGTGAGTGTAACTTATTATACATGTTCTGCAGGAACAGACATGTACAACTGTAGGGATTGTGAGCATTATATAAGAAGAATTCACCATCCCTTCCCAAAAATTACCAGTCTTTGGAGAGATTGGGGGGGTGGTGTTAAACCTGGAGTTTAAATCAGGGGCAGTCTTAGCCATTTGTGAGGTTTGCAAGACACAGAAGCTTCAATCCCCACCTGCATGAATCAAAACCATGTCACTGATGCTGTCAATGAGCTGTGTATGCACTGGGTGCAAGACAGAAAGATGTGCCACACAAGCATCTAGTAGAACACCTTGAAGGGAAGTATGCATTGTCAAATCCTATGGGTATGCATCCCAAAGAACAGATCTATATGGCTCACTAGATGTTTGGGAGCTCAGTTTGCCAAATATGATACAGTTGACTAAAGCTTCCCTGGCTGACATAACTATCAGCCATACGGATAATAATGTATACAAACAACACACTATTATGAGTGGATTCCCTACACACAGCTGGGTATTGCATGCATCTGCCACATGTAATACCAATGGATATTGTCTGAAGCATCAAGCATTTGTGAATGATGGATGAATTAAGAATTGATCCCTTATAATGAATGGTATCAGACTATGTCAGACTGATATCAATGCATCAATTATGCCCATGGGCACAGAAATTACAGCAGTGGAAAATCAAGTGTTATGATTGAAGAAGCTGTCAGTGTGATACTATACACATTTTATTTATTTAACATTTGTTTACTGGGGAAGTCTGACTTGGAATAAAGCCAATTTTCAGCGGGGGACCAGGGAGAAACGTTCCAGATGTATGTCTTTGTAACATGGGAGGAAACCGGACCACCTAGAGGAAACCCATATGAATGCAGGGATGACACACAGACTCCACACAGAAGGAACTCCAGCCAATAATTGAACCAGAGAACCTCTTACTGTCAGGTGACAACACTACTGCTGCACCACTGTGCTGTCCATGCAAACCAATACATGAAGCACGCTCTATAAGCATATGTCAGACTTCAAGACATGTGCCACATGATCACTGTCCCCCTGACATTGCCAGTGAAAATGTTATACTGCCATGAAATCCTGACATACATCCATATGTGTTCATGCAAACTATCAAGTGGTGTTGCTTATCTGATGTAGTGATACATCCATGATGCAGTACAGCCATGCTATAGCTGTACCTATGCTACAATTGGACTTCAGGCTGTACATCACCTCAAAATAAAATGTTGGGTCTGAATCACATGTGACACAGTAGAAATGTTGACACGGTTGTACAACTCTACCCATTTCATGTCATTACATCAGTTGTGCATCATATGCCTATATGTTTATCAGCAGAAATGTGTCGGCGAGGGTTCTAACACCATATATGGACACATTACAACTGAAGTGGATGCAGTTCAAGTAGAAACGTTAATGGCACAAATGATGACAATCACACAGTGCTGCTAGGAATACATGTATAATCCTTGTAAATAGCAACACAATTGCGCACACAGTGAATTTGCCAAGGTTGCAAGTGAATCTCAACATGTAATATGTTTGTGTATATAACAGTATTATGACATGTGAATGAACCCAGGCATATATGCCCATGTAATCAGTATGACATAATATTGCTGTAGGTCAGATAACATTTCCAGAAGTTAGGTATACACATGCACACCTGTGCCATACTGCATCTGTCACTGTGATGGCTGAATGAGAACTGTGTAGACTGTGGATATATTCCACTACAAGAGCACATGCCTTAGTAAGGCAACAATATACATAGCATCATCCCATGTCCCCAGTCCTCAGGAGGCATATTATTATAGCTGTTATGGAAAGAACACGTAACCAAATGGCAGCAGTGACCATCAATACAGTAGCTCAAATCACAGATTGGAATGAACTGTTGTAGGGCTACAGTGCATCAACATGTCAACATAGCCCTCAGATCATCATATGACATTACTAGGCTTATGGCAAAGAACACATAAAATCCTAGCCATTATTATCCCATTCAAACACAAATTGTTATATCTGTGTGCTAGAAGATAATGGCTGTATTTGCATATGTGTATGTGTTTGATTTTATTACAGACTGCTTCTGTCCATATGTGACGTGCACCATCCCATGACCGAATTTGCAATCACACATGCAGTGGTCTGGAGATGGCTTTCAGAAGGTCATGAATGGGCTCTGCTTCATGATGTGCATATGCATCTTTGAGTGGATGATGCTCCCAGTGTTCCACAGAAAGGATGTTATGTGGACAGAGGGAAAAAGGGGATGTTGGTTTCAGGGCTCTATGTAAAAGGTTCCCCTGAGTGGGAGTCAAAAGTTAAATGAAAAGAGATTCAAAGTATTATACAATGACCATAGCATAATAACACACACACACACACACACACACACACACACACACACACACACACACACACACACACACACACACACACACACACACACACACACACACACACACACACACGCACACACACACTTTGATTGAGGTCAGATTCAAACACCACACCTTTGTAAGTATAAAAGCGATTTATATTCCATATGACAAAAGACTAGCACCACTACAGATGCCTGATTTCAACACCAGAGTAGACTTTACAGGGGATGCCATCATCAGTGTATGCTGAGAAGAAGATGTTTGATTAGGTGTGTTTGACATAGCTATGGACTCACCTCCTGGTGTAAAATCACCTGCCAACTGATAGTTGAATAAACACACAAACAAGTTGATTGCTGTGAGAACAGTACTTGCTAGTGCCAGCAAAGAATATGCTCTTTAATACTTTCAGAGTGCAAGTTATAGAGGATGACATCATCAGTGAATGCAAAGAAAACATGTTGGGAAAAGTGTCTGATATATCTGTAGACACATTCTGGTGGAAAATTGTCTCTCGATAGGTGAACCGACAACGAAAAAAGGCAAAACTGAAGTAAAATGATGCAAGCAGGCTACAGGAACATTCCAACACACACTTTATTCCATCCGCAATAGGTCTAAATGATGGATTTCTCAAATCCTTGTGGATTTTTGGGGCACCAAATAAGGTAGGAATCACAGGTGCAGGCATGGTCAAATACTGTAAGGTATCCATATCGATACTACCTTCTAAAAACAAATCACTTAGAGTACTGTTAATCTTATGATAAGCACCATGAATTTCATTAATGCTTACTTGTTCATATACAGCACTATCTAATAAACCCTACATTCTACATACATAATCATGTTGATCCATGAAAACAAGCCCTCCACCCTTGTTAGGCTTCATGACTCTGACATCACATACATTTAAAAGATTAATGAAAGCTAGTTCATCGGTAGTAATGTTCTTCTGTTTACTTTTTTGAAGTGTGTTCTTAAATAAAATATCTCTGAGGTCCATTTCACATACTTTCTCAAAAGTGGCCAATGATTCATGTAAAGGAGGGTTAAAAAGGCTAGAGACCCTTAAAATGTCAGTAAGTGTGGAATTAATGCCCATAATGCAAGATGTATTTAGCTTGCGTACAAACAGTTTAGAGTCAACAATGGTCTTAACCAAATTAGCCCTTTTATCAGGCACAAATGTCAATCCTTTGGCAAAACCGTTAACCACATCATTGTCAACATGAAGAGAACTAAAGTTAAATATGCAAAAGTCTCCTTCAGCACTTACTAGAGTTTGGAGAGAGACCTGTCCTAGCTCCTCCTCCAGTTCTGGCGTATTCTGTTTTGCCCGTCTCCTGTTGTTTCCTTGTTGAACCAAACGGTGTTGCTGGGTTCCATTGCTCCCTCGAAAATCCTGCTGGTGATTGGCATTGTTATGGCCAATGTTACTTGGACCTGCTACTTGCTCTGGCTGTTGAAAAGTGTTGTTTAGTTGGATATTTCTAATTCGCTCACTGCGGCGGACAGGAGGTGTTTGATTACCATCACTATTACTGCCAGAATTATTTGAGCCGATGACATCACTCAATGGGCGTTGCTGAAACATATCATCCTCACTACTGTTAGGAATAGGAATAGTGGGAGGGGCTGAGTAGGCAAACCCCTTAGAATAGTCATTCGAGTCTTTGAAAAGCTTTCTTTTTTTGTTTCTATATTCTTGGAAAGGCTATATTCAATACTTGAAAAAAGTCGAGCATACTCAGATCTATACCTGTCACAGCACTGGCACTAGTGATAGTCTGTTCAAGCAGCTCGAGGTCAATTTTAAGAGAAGCAATTTGTGCTAAATAATGCTTGATTAAAATATTAAGAAACTCAAAATCTTGCTTGTCAAAAAGTGCAATGAGCTCCAGGTGAAAATGTGATTTATTGACAAGCCCTACTGGGTAGCGCCACTGGCATAACCATTTCGGGATAATTTTCTTAGCTATGCATTCTTAGAAATATGAAACCTCCAGTTGGAGCTTACGACATTTAAATATTTTTTGATCAAAATCATTAAGGTGACCAACAATGGAAGTGCTAGTATTACTGGTTGCATTGGTTTATGTCAAATTATAAGCATTATTAAAAAAGGAAACATTCCTTAAAAACACATCCATAGTAGGAAAATTACCAACCCTGTTCATATTAGCATTTGGATGCTGGCCTCCAGAGGACAGCCTTGGAGAAGCTTATCCATCAGCCATGTTAATTGGGTTTTGGGGTGAAGCTGTTGGATTAACAGACACGTTAGACACATTAGAGAGCATGAGGGGTTGTTCAATCAACCCTGCCGAATTGCTACTGTCTGAACTTGTTGCTGTAGGTGCCAAAAAGCAATTCTTTGCATTCATCCGCTGTGACAAAGAATCCACCTTTTTAAGCAATTCCTGAACTAGGACAGTTAAGTCACCCCCGGCATTTGCCTCTGGATCTCTTGTCAAAATGTTAGATAAATTATTGCCATGAGAGAAAAGCAGTTCGGATGGTGTAACTGAGCCGCTCGCCATCCGAACAAACAAACCAACAACGAAAAAAGGCAAAACTGAAGTAAAATGATGCATGCAGGCTACAGGAACACTCCAACGCACATTTTATTCCAATAAAGTAAGCACTTTCATTGGAGAAAATACTCCAACTTCTTCAGACTAAAAATACATGAAACACTGCATTGTATTTAAATACAAATTGTTAGACCAGGCAGCCAATGTAAAGGCTTAATTAATTATGATGTCACAAATAGGTTACCACCTGTCCCACTTTGTGAGGGACAGTCCCTCTTTGGGCAGTTGTGTCCTGACAAAAAATTGTAAAAATGGCTAATGTCCTGAGATTTTAGGACAAAATTATTTTCTATATTTTATGTAATAGTTGCATAAAACAGTTATTCTGTATCTAAAATACCTAAATGTTATAAGAAACAGAATAAGCAACTAAAATGCTACAAGAATAAGCTTTTATTTAGGCAAAAAAGTTAAGTTCTATCCTTTGTACAGACCGTGGGTATGTGTCGGCCTGTAAAATCTGATAGTTGTACTAAAAATGTCCCACTTTGGCCATTTGAAAAGGTGGCAACCCTATCTTAATTAATGGATAAAAAAAACTCACAGCTAAGGCTTAAATTCTTAAAGTCACAGCTAAACATGCTTATATGTTAGTAATATAAAAGTGATCAATAACACCAAATTAAATATTTTAAAAACAAAAGTGCATTGCTACAAGGCACACATGAATATCAGAAAGTATGTGTTCATTCAAGCACACATGTCACTGCCATACTCTTGTGTTTATGAATATATTTCCTGTATTGGAGGATTGGAGCCCAGTAAATAGAATTTGACATATACCTCTTCGCAAAGGGCATCACCGAGAAGCTGATTTGTGCCAATGATGACAAAGTATTAGCAGATGCATGATTCGAATTTCAGAAATTCAGCTTGGAGTTGTGAAGTAGCAATGTCCACTGATGCTCATTGCCAAACTGCATGCAAATAGAGACGTATAGTAACTGACCTGATTGGGGTTAACTGCAAAATACATCTATTTGTTGTTAATGTTTCATGTGTCAGGCTTGCATGATATGTTACTGGAGAAACTGGGTCAACTAGTTTGCTATGCATGTTATAGTCAGTCTGTGAAATGTTGGGGGGCAAGGTTTTATTACATAAATAACTGTTGGTCTTGCCTTCCCCATTTGTGGGATGTTAAATATGAAGCAAACGCAGTTCTCTGTTTAAGAAAACTGTGAAAAATGTAATGTAGTATGCCTTTCATCACCCAAACAGGCTCAGTGGTGATGTGAAAGTCTCAACACTCTGGACAGTAGCGACTGCAGAAATTAGAGCTGCTGCCCAGCTTTTTCTGTGGAATGGGGTGTAAGAGCAGTGAGATCCTAATCAAAGTACAGGTAAGCTATGGTTCAAATCCAAATGGTGTCAGGATGTCAGGACTGCAAATGTGACTATCAATGACTGCAGTGAAATATGTTTTCCCCAAATAGTATCAATAATGCCTACCCCAATACACTTCTAAACTAGTAGCCGTTTTGCAGGCCTCAGTGCAAATCACAAGTTAATTGTTTGCACAGCTTGTTACAAAGGACAAGGGGTGGTACATCTTTTGAAATGATTAGTATTACTGAGGAGATATGCTATTTGTGTAGGGCTGGATATCCTGAAATGTGTGTGCAGCATGCTTCTTCACAGTAAAGACAGTTTCCATATCATATTAGATGGACATTTCATCCATCATCACATGAGCATGACACAAAGGGAATCCTACAGCAGATTTAAAACATTGAATCAAGGTAACAAGTTTGTATAATCCATCACCAGATTCATGTCAGTATGCAGAAAACACGATATGATCTGTACATCCATCAGCCTAACAGATACACACACATAAAGAGAAATGGGAGTGAAGGGGTTAATACAAAGCATGACAGCCATACACATGACATCCATGGACATGTTTTTGGTCTGTTCTTCTAATCAAGCTGTCATGCTCTTCAGCATGATGTGGCTGAAATAGGTGTACAAAAGGGTTAGGGGAGGGACAACAGTTTTATGACAAGCAGAACAAGGTTGGATAAACCCTTCATAGTTTTGGGATGACACTGCAAATATTTTTTTAGCCAGTACACAATACATTTCCATGAGAACTCATAACTGTGGCAAATATTAAGTTTTGGGGGATAAAACATATCATAGACATATAACATTACTGTAAGAAATGATGTGAGATGCATCTGCAATTGAACCCCTGATACTATGGGGGGGGGGGGGGTCATCAAGTAAGTAATTTATGTCAAAACTCCACATAGGAAGCTTTACTTTGTTTTATCCAGCAGTCATAGCCGGCCTTAGGCGTAGGCCAACTAGGCGGCCACCTAGGGCACCGCTCTAGTAGGGGTGCTTTTCCATTATTTATTTGGTATCGGTAGACCAGGATGGGGGCACTGGGTGGTGTGGTGAGGGGTGCCTTGGAGCCCTTTTGCGTTGGGCACCAGTTGACATAAGGTCACCCCTGCTAGCAGTGTACAGAACTATCAAAGTAACTGTTTCAACGTAGTGGCTTTACTCTGCTTTAACTCTATATTCCCATAATGCAACATGTTTAAGTACCTTTGTGGATAGTAATCCAGACTAGTGTGTCCAATGGCTAAAACTGAGCAGGTTTTGCAATAAGACATGAACAGCGATTAACTGCTCTTGTCATTGTTATGTGATGCCAAACTCCACACAAATGCAGAGGACAGAAAGGAAAGTTTTTTTTATGAGCCATTTGTGGCCATGTGTGTTGTGTGTGATTCTATTTTCTGACCAGATTAAACATGTAAAAATGGGGTTGATAGGAAAATGGTGAAATTGGGGAACAAACAGGGGAAGAACAAAGGGGAAGTAATACAGGAATTTGATTGAGGGAATTAGTGAAGAACCACAGACATTCACTTCTTTCACACAGTAATGTGCACACATAGAGAAAATTTGATGAATTTGGACTGTCACCACAACACAGATGGGTGACAACAATACTATGATCTTGTATAGCCAAATCAAGTGTGTCAAAAAAACAGATATGCAAAGTAGAGATCTATGTATGGGCATTTTTTTTTTTTTTTGTGAGATAGGTGACATTTTTTTATTTCAAAAAGAAAAGAATGCTGAGGAAGAGAGATTGGAATGTGGGGGTCAGATAGGTAGAGTTGGGGAGGAAGAAAGTGCAGACAAATGGGAAATCAAGACAGATACAAGGATGTGATGGACATAAAAGTTTGGGGGGATACCATGACTAGGGATAGGTAGGGGACATTGGAATCACATGCCTGTCAAGCGTGGCAACAGTGAGAATCTAGTCCTCACTCTCATAACTGTCATCATTGTTTCCTTTTTCAGTTCCTTGTGAGACTGCTTGATGTGGGAATATAGTTTCTATTTTAATGAGCAACCTTTCCAGGTGGTTGATGTGAATATCAAGGTCAACATCTATTGCACCATATCTGGCAGCTCCTGGCGGGTGACATAATAGCCACCTGCACCAATACTCCTAGAGGATACCACTGCACCACCAGCCAGGGCAATGCTACTTGATGTGGATGGGCCAGGTAGGACAGGCATCTGTGGAGACAGTACTGCTGGGTTGCATCCCAGAGGTGCTAGGTGTTGGTGTGGCAGTCAGTGGAGGGTTGACAGGACAAGTTGCAGCAGTTGGCCCACCTCCCCTGTGTTGAAATGGATTTGATTTGTTGGCAGAAAGATATGACATCAGAATGGCATGATTCCAGGTAACTCACCAAAAATATATAAATAAAGATAAGTAAGAGGTAGGGTAAGACAAAAAAGAGATGATTAGAACCATGAAATGTCACATTCATGGTTTAGTACAATAATATACTTTGCTTATTATAGTAGCTATAGTCCTTTTACAGTCTCATAAAGGATTGTGAATTGTTACAAGTAATCCATGGAATATACATATATTCCATTAATGCTTTTAAATATACTACATTTAATTTAACAGCATGGCATTAAAGCCAATATTGCTAAATTTCTAACTGAAAAATGATAATTGTTGAATGTGGATCAATAGATGAGGGAATTGAGCCCACGTAATCTGAATACACTATTACAAGTGCCTAATGCAATTAGCAAGAATTACAGAAGAAAGTATGCATGTTTGCTTTTACAGTTAAGATATGCATGCTGATACAGATCTATGGTATCACAAGATATAGCATCAGTTGTGCTGCAGGCGTACCACTTGCCTCTCTGAGTCGATCCAGTCTCTCAGGATGTGCCTCCTTGTTCGCTGTGATTTTTGTTTTCAAAAATGCAGCTCTGTCTTCTCTTTGTTTTCTGGTCACTCATGGTCTGGCCATTTGCACATGGTGCACTGGTGCAGTGGTAGCATTGTCACCTCACAGCAAGAGGTTCTCCAGTTTGATTCTTGGCTGGAGTGCCTTCTGCATTCATGTGGGTTTTCTCTGGGTTCTCTGGTTTCCTCCCATGTTACAAAGACATGCATCTGGAGCATTTCTTTTCTCCCCAGGCCTCTGCTGAAAACTGGCTTTGTTTCAAGTGGGACTTTCCTGGTAAACAAATGTTAAAAAATGTCTTCCCTTTTCTCTGCTTTACTATCAGAATTGCAGTCTGTAGTGAACTTCCTACCATTTTTTTTCTTTCAAGGGTGATATAAATAAGTAACAGCAAACAATCGTTTTCAGCAAAGGCAGGACAGTTGTGCTATAATGACCAAAAATAAAATATATGCATATGTGGTGTTTGATTTTATTTAAAAGCTCAGTGAAGTTAGTTCCACACTTTGTGAATGTGTACTCAATGACACACCCAATGTGGGTAAGGGTGTCTGAATTGCTGTGGTGTTTTGATTCAGTCACACAAATCATTCACAGTTGCAAGCCATTAGCACCTAACAATGATGCAGAGGTTACATTAAGTCAAAAGTTTAATATTCAGACATTCTAATGAGTTCACACCTCATTAATATCTTCACAGTGCTTAGAGGGCTGAATCTGCATTATAAAAAGGTAACTATGCAGTTGGAGAGCTTGAAGGTAAGGAGACTTGTTTCAGGCAAAATAGAAGATTACTATTTCTTTAAAGGAAATGTCTCTGCAAAGAAGCTATTATTTTGCTAAGGTGTGTTTCTTTTATTCAAGGACATTTAGATTGTGACCTTTCTGTGTTTAACCAATAAGCCCCATGATCTGGTATAGATTACTTCAAAATAACTTAATACCTGTGTGCTACTACCCCAACTGTGTTCCATCAAAATCATGTCTACGATTATTGCTATACTATACACTCTAATTTTGTTTATGATTTTTGCTACACTCTGAGCTGTAATCCATTGTCACTGTAAGATGTTGTGCTGAAGCCAAATAATGTCATATGCTTGATTTATATCTCTGTACCTAATGAAAGTATTTGTCTTTCTGTATAACAAAAATTGTACTACCAGTGTAAACTTCTGTTTATTTTTAATGTGGAGCTTTTTCCTCCCAAGAACTCTGCTGAAAAAGGACAGCTTATCCAAACTTTCCCGGTAAACACATTTAAAATAAAATAAATAAATGCAATTTACCATTATATTGTCCTAAATGAGAACTGCTTTTCAAGTGCTTTAAGTTGAAAATGGGTACACAGTATGATTATTTTCTGGAAAAAATACATTAGTTATGTGCTGTTAATGAGTTTTGTCCGTCTCTGTTTTATGTCACATAAGATTATGGTACCAAAGCCAGCAGATCCATGAAAACCCCATTATAGTAAAACTAAGAATTTATTTTACTTTTTATTTTTATTTTACTTTTGTTGACCGGGATAGTCCGACTGGAGTAATGTCCATTTTCAGAGGAGGCCCGGGGAAAAAAGCTCCAAGATAAACAACAATTTTAACAGTATTAATAAAAGGGACAATCAGACACATACATATTGAATTATACAAAGATAGAGGATCAATTCAATGGTTGGTTAAGTTACATAGAGAAGGTGGCTTAATACAATCATTCATAAAACAAAATAACAGAGTAAAGATTAAGTTAGGCAGGCTTGTTACAGTGGCAAAGCCATTTCAACACCGGATGTTGTTTAAGTCTGGTTTTAAATTCAGTTAGAGAGGGGAGCAGCATTATATCAGCTGGTAGTAAGCTCCAGGTTCTACCAACAGTGTTAGCAAAGAGGGAGTCACCAGCTGTATTGCAGATTTTAATGGATTGAATTATTAGTTTGTTTGAGGATCTTAGATTTCTGGCATTGCCATAGGGGGTGATAATATTTTTTAGGGTAGGTGTGTAATCAGGATGTAGAAGGATTTTCTTGGCCAAAACCATAAGGTTGAACTGAAGAAGATTAGGAAGTTCAAGCCAGCCCAGCTGTAAAAGATTTAAACAGTGGTGTGTTCTGAAAAGTTGGCCAGTGGCAAACCTGGCAATGTGATTATAACAAGTAGAAAGTCTGTTAAGAACAGATTTATTCACATTGGAGAGAAGAGGAGAGGCATATAGAAGAGTTGAGAGTAAATGTGTATGGGCTATGGCAATCTTAGCAGAAGGGGTTAAGAAGGCTTTTATTCTATATAGTGACCCAATTTTTTTGTTGACAGTTTTAATCACATGGCTCACGTGTAGGTCAAACTTTAGTTTGTTGTCAATAGTAACACCCAGTAGTTTGGTAGAGGGTTCAGGGGTGATAGTAGTTCTGTCTTTTGCTTTTATGGTGAAGGTAAAGGCAGAGGATTTTAGAGTGGGAGTGAACAGGAGCATTTTGTTTTTTTTGGGGTTTAGTAACAGTCGTCATTCAGTAAACCAATTTTCTATGATATGAAAGGGGGACTGGGTTAAATATTCCAGTTCCTCAGGGGAAGAAGCAGAACAGATCAGGGAGGAGTCGTCTGCATATTGGATGCAGTTGACATGAGGGATGACAATATGAAGGTTGTTAATAAAGATAGAAAAGAGAAGAGGCCCAAGTACGGACCCTTGAGGGACTCCTAAGGTGGTAGGTAACAGGCTGGAGAGCTTATCCTGCCAGATGACAGCCTGTTGTCTCCCAGTAAGATAAGAAGTGAGCCATCAAAGGGTATTGTCGTTGAGCCTATGATTCTGCAGGGAATGAATCAAAAGTTGGTGATCCACCATGTCAAATGCCTTTGAAAGGTCCAGGTTGGTATTTATGGTGTTGGTGAAGGCTAGGAGGGCAAAGGTTGTACTATGATGTAAACCATGTTGGGTATCAGATAGGAGATGATTATGGATTAGGTGATCCATAAGTTGTTCTTGTATACATTTTTCCATGATCTTTGCTAGTGGGGAAAGTATGGCAATTGGTCTGTAGTTAGAGAATTCTGTGGAGGATCCACCCTTCTGTAATGGGATAACATAGAACATTTTCCAAATGGAGATATAGTCCTGTTGATAAGTATCGAGACTGGGTAGGCAATTACATCAGCTGATATTTGAAGGTATTCAGCAGGGAGTTGGTCGGCCGATAGTGTGGTGGGCTTTAGTTTTTTGATAAGTTTGCCAATATAGTTTGTGGGGACTGGTTGGAAACTGAAAGTGGGAATGTTCAGATGGCTGGCATTGTCAATGTTAGGTGAGCTAGCGAGTAACTGGTTGGCTAGGGTTTGTATTGTTTCAGTAAAGAAGTGGTTAAAACTATTTGAGACCTCCTCAGGGGAATTGTCGCTGGCAGTGGCTGGGGTGGGGGTTGTGGTTTTACCAGGGTGAAGGAGATTATTCAGACTGGCCCAAAATTTCTGGGGATTTCTCTAATTGGCTGTTTGTAGATTAAAGTAGTATTGTTTTTTATCATTTAGGATGGATCTTTTGGTCTGATTTATGACTTGGCGAAATTCAATATGATCTTTGGGAGTTTTGGTGGACCTCCATTTGGCCCAGAGTTTATCTCTATTGTTGATTTTTTGTCGGGACAATTTAGAGAGCAAGGTGCATTTTTCGTTTTTGTTTTCTTAAAGTGGGCAGGTGCATGCCATTCTAGGATTTCAAGGAATTTGTTGTTGAAGTAGTTGACTGCATCATGCAGTGGGAGATGAAAGAGTGTTGACCAGTTACAGGAGTTCAGTTCCCTCTGAAATTTAGCAGGGTCAAAGTCTTGTTTGTTTCTGACTTTTCTGAGTAAGGGTGTCTGCAAAATAATTGGCTTTTGCTTCAGTATATAGGTAAGAAGGTGATCACTAAGATCGGCAGGGAGGGTGCCGGCAGTGTACAGTTGGGGGTTAGAATTTGTGAGTACCCAGTCAAGCAGACTATCTTTTTGATTTGTTTTACCAAGTCTGGTAGGGCTAGTGATGAGTTGAGAGAATGCATGCAGGTTAATTTGGGTGATAGGTGCCATTAGGGAGCATGCGCCCCAGTCTATGTTAAAGTCCCCAAACAGTAAGGTTTCCTGGGGATAGTGACTTGAAAGCCAATGTAGGGTCCCTTCAAGTGTGGGTATATTATTACCCGGGGGATATACATGCAAATGATATTAATACATTTACTTTTGTTAAGTTGTAGTTTAGTTGCAAGAATTTCTGAGTTATTAATCTGGGGTGGTTGAGTAGGATTAATGATGACGTTTAATTCAGACTTGCAAAGTATAGCTACCCCCCCTCCTTTCCTGGTAGCACGATCCAACCTGTGTATGTTATACCCAGGTGGTAATATTTCATTATCAGTAGTGCTAGGTTTCAGCCAGGTCTCAGATAAAGAATCTCTGGGGAGTGAGCTTCCAATAGGGCATGCAGTTCATGTATTTTATTATTAATACTCCTAATATTGAGATAACAGAGCAGGAGTGAATTAGCTAGTCTACTGTTTAGACTTGAATAGTTGATGTTCCCTGTGGTAGGATTTTTGTTATTTGATGTTGAGGGGCCAGGGTTGGGGTGGATGTCCCCACTGAGAGTATGGCTAGGACTGTACCTTGAGAGGAGTTTCAAAAGTTTGTGTAGAATTTTGTGGTATTGCTTCGATCTAGGGCTAGTGATCCAAGCTTTAGTACATTGAAAATGAGGGCGGGCAGTTGGGAATGACCGTACAGTGATAGAATAACTTACAGAAGAGAGATGTGCAGGTTGGATAATAGTGTTGCCTTTTGGGTATTGAAAGCCAGTAATTGTTTGGTTCTCATAGAGGGTAAGTACGTAGGTGATAACCAGGAGGTGTATCAAGGAATGAAATAACAAGGTGGGAAAGAGAGTCTGGTCTTTTAGGAATCAATTTACCAATACAGAATATGGGAGATAACAGGTAGGAATAGGGCCCAATGAGATCATTATCCAGGCTCTGAGGCACCATGGAGCCTTCCTACTTGTGATACGCCAGGGGCATATGACTGCCAGAAAAGACACGTGGAACCAGGTAGTTTCTGATTTCAGTGCAGTTGGTAACTGTGGCTGTGAGAATGATCAGGTTCAGCATCGGGCCACTGACATAATTTTATCAGCATGGAATAGGGAGGCTGCAGTTGCCCGAAAACAGCTGGCTATGGGGGGGGGGGGGTGATCCTGCAAATGAGCCACCACTAACACCAAATAAGGAGTTCTTGTCCACTATTCCACTATTAGAAACCCTGACAGCTTAGGAGAGCCTTTGCACTGTGTGATTGATGTTGGTGCTGATGTTGCTGGAAGGGCAAGTGTGTCCCAGGAGCTGATTCCAGGTAGGTTTAAATATGACAACATTGTATTATCTTGTAGACTACAATATAAATTTACTGCTACTGCTTGTGATACATGTTTTGTATCTCCACCTATTGATAATTCATACTCATACAAGAGAGACAACTGACATGGGGGTGGGTGGACAGCTCAGACAAGTTTCAGTTAAAGTTATTTCTTACAGGTTACAGATAATTGTTTATTCATGTCCCTGTGTTATTACATTGTGATGCTTGATATCCATCCGTTCATTGCTTCATTTCTTCCAGGCTCATTCTCCCTGCAAAATGTTGAGACAGATGCACATGGTAAGCAAATGTTTCTTTTCTTATTGCTAAGCATTATTTAGATCTGTATATGTGAGGAGGGTGCAATGAGTTTCTGTATTGTTGTTGCATTTATATTTGTGTGACCATTGTTACGTTTGTTCAGATATAATGGGTTGATATTTATGTGAGTAGTAATTTCATGCCTGTGTCTGTTGCTTATTATCACAGGTGATCCTGACAGTGGAAGTGCAGGACTCCTACCACCTGATGTCAGTGTATCAGTCGACTGTGATTTTGGTGGTGGCCAAATGGAGGCACATTCAGGGGTGCAGAGGATCACTCTGACACTGAAGTTGTGACTCAAATATCCTCTGGATTTCTTTCAGACACAGTCAGTATGGGTACGCATACCGATTCCACTAAGCCCTCAGACAGTGGACAAATTGGGGGTGACATAGTTGATCAGGTTAGTGTGGCTACTGGGGAATCAGTGCCAGTTGACTCTGGTCATAGCCAAAGTGTGAGTGAGGTGCCACAGAGAAGGGTCTGTAAAGCTACTCAGAGAAAGCCTGTTGTCCACCCTCCACATGATGGTGGTGTGTCATTATGTTTCAATCAACATAGGTACAGGGCTGTCTTGCAGGCACAAACACATTTCACTAGAGCCTCTAAGGACATGCTTAGGGTTCTAGATGTGGCATAATCTGACATGCATGACTGCCTCCACCTTATGGCCAATTCAGTGGATTGGTTGAATGCCACAATAAAATGAGCAGAGTCTGTGATGGAATGTCTGCAGGGAGCGTGAAAGCATCCACATAGCAGTAAAGCTGCAACATCATCTGATGTTAGCTGATGTGGCTGTGCCCAATCCTGCTCCCATAGTGACACTACTTCCACAGCTCCATCAGTGAGTGAGGTGTCCACATCCAGATGTGGCAGGGCATGGGGTTGTGAATCTGGGCATAGTCATATGAAGACATCATCCAGCAGACATCGCTCACATTCAGTTACCATCAGCACATCTGACCTGGCCATGGACATGCCAGTACAACTCCTGGAAGACACATTTCTTGTGGTCAGGGGTGATGACTCTGAACAGATACTGCTACCATGCATGGCTTTCATCTGTCTGACATTCCAGGACATAGTGTTAACAATGTCCAGCACATAACAAACTAATTAAATAAACAAATCCATTTGACCACAAACAGAAATGCTTCTCACAGCGCAAAGTATATTTTGCAGCTCCAAAACTCCATTTAAATTATCACTAAACTAATTCAAAACACTACATCATCATACTGTTTTGAATTAGTTTAGTGACAATTTAAATGGAGTTTTGGAGCCGCAAATTATACTTTGTGCCATGTGTAGCATTCCTGTTCGCTGTCAAAAGGATGCAGTGTTAACACAGAACTTGGCTATATTTATGCAGGCATTCACACATGCATTTCACATAGAGTGCCCATACATACCAACTACATAAGGCATTAATGAGGGTTGCAGTTCAACCTGTCTCAGTGGCCCTTTGATATCCTTTACATTCCTGCCTGCCTGTGTTTCTTAATATCTTCTATGCTCCTGCCTGCCTGTGTTTTTTACTCACACACACACTGAGTACTTTAGTGTCAGCTTTGGCATCCTGCCCCCAGTGGAAATGATAACTGTGTCATCACTTTGTTTCTATCTTTTGGATTCAGGGTTACATATGTATATGTCTGATGCACATTGTGGGTAGCTAATTGAGTGCGTAGGATATGTACTGGTGATGTAATTTGGATTTTCTTCTGCATTATTACATCATTTTAGTGTTGTGATTTCTACCTTGAAATTATTGATATGACATTTGTGCCTATTGCTCCACTTGTGAGAGGATGAAGAGATAAGCAGAGTCTGGATGTTTTTTCTATACTGGGTATTTTAAATGCATAGATATATATTACAGACATCAGTCATGTCACATATTGATATCATTGCTGGACAACTCACACACATTCTACTTAGATACATTTATAAGTAATAATTTATATGTTTTTGCCATTCATTCATGTTCTTACACATTTATTTTTCTTTTACAGGTTCAACACTTACCTTGATAGCCCAGCAGTTACAAATGTTTTAATTCAGGGCTGATTCTGTGTGATGCTAGCTGTACACAGCCATTACACAGGTAAGTAAAGGTTAGTTGCCAGGCATCAGTTTTACTTTTGTACCCCTTAGGTGTTGAGCATGGGCATTATCTGTTGCCTCTTGGTAAGGATGAGGGCATATTGTGCCCACTGATTCTTCACCTGCGTGTGAAAGCGGTTACTGTGCCAGTGGTGGTGAAACATTTGCTTCTAGTCCTCAGTGTTCCTGCTGCAGCTGTTTTTGCAGGATGATATTTTGTAGGATAGCAGAGACTGTGATAATTTTGGCACAAGTACTGGGATTGCATTGCAGAGCCCCCTGATGTAACTAGGCACTGAAACCATGGCATCAACAGCCTAAATACATGCTCTATGATAGAGATTGAAGAGTTCCTGGAGTTTGTCTCTATCCACTATGTAGCACTCTACTATTTCTACTTCAAGTAGACCAGAAATGTTAAACAAGGTCTAAATACCCTTCTCCTCCTTGCCTGAGGTCTATCAGCAGCAATAGCATACACTTGAGCCATTGTACATAAACATACAGAAGAGCAGCAGTTGCCCCTAACATTCTTTCCCTTCAGTGTGGTTTCTGTGGTTGTATTCCAATAGGTTTCAGAATACAAGGCAAAAGGCAATCACTAAGTGTACGCAACTGGTTTTTAGCTTGTTGAATAGCCCTGCCATCATGGATTATTGGTTCATTAACATACAATTTGTCTGTTTATGCAATATTAGCATGCCACAATATTTACCATCTTTGTGCACCTCTACATATCTTGTGCAGCCACTTTCTGAAAAAAAATTGTGCTCTATCATGTGCGTGTCACTCTATAACAAGCATACAGTTTCAGTGAGCTGTGTAGGGGTTTGCTGAATCCTGCCCAATTTCTCTTTTCATAGGTTTGAATCCCGCCTTGTAGAAATTACTTTTAACAGTGTGTAAGTCCAAACAAAAATGGGCCAAGTCATCACTTTAATCTCTACTATGTCAAGGCTTAAATGCCAAGCCATTGAGCATTTTAGTGTTTGACCTTTGAACAAAGTGCGACCAGGTGTAGCAGTACATATACCATAAATCAATGTCAAATCTCACATCATCATTTCTGTTTTATAAACTCACTTCATCTTTGTTGGCAATGTTTCTCTTTGCCTTTCATATTGTTAATGCAGTTCACATGGTTATGCACATTTGCACACTGGTCGAAAAAAGTGGCATCACAATTGGCGGAAAACCACTGCTACTGTTAGAGGACCTTTCCAGTCATGTCAGGAGATGGGAAGAATGGTGCTAAATTCAGAGCACAGAGGTGTGGTGTGGAGGAGTCAAAAATCTTTGCTGCACTGCTCATTAAGCACTACAGGTGGAGGCTGCTGCAGGGGGGCTAGTCCAGGTCTCACTACAAAGTTGAAGCTTGGAAAAGCCTATCCAAGGCTAAATCTAGTGTGACTAACATACTATTTACTGTGGAGCAGTATTGGCACCACTACAGTGACCTTAAAAGATCCAAGCAGGCACAACTCGACCAGTGGCAGGATGAATTTTAAACTGCTAGCACCTCACAGTTGTGTAAGTATGTTGATCAAGTAACTTGAAATGATACCGAATGCTGTAGATAGCCAAGACTGGTATGTATAATGATTTCATGTCTCTTCTTCTTTCATTCTTTAACAGCTGCAAAGGAAATCATGGAAAACAAGGAGGCACATGCTAAGATACTAGCAAGACTCAGGGTGGCAAGAGGTATGCCTGCAGCAAAACTGAATCTGGTTGTAGTAATTATTTCGATTTCATAGATCAGTAGCAACTTCAGCATACATATCTTAACTGTAACAGCAAGCATGCATGCTTTCTTCTGTAGCTCTTAGTAATTGTGTTAAGCAAGTATAATAATAATAGATTATGTGGGTTCAGTTCCCACATGTAATCTATTGATTCACATTCAACAAGTATAATTTTTAAATTTGAAATGCAACAATATTGGGTTTAATGCCATGCTGTTAACTTTACAAGCATATATGGAATATGTGCATATTCCAACAATTATGTGTAACAATTCACAAACATTTTTGGGATTGTCAAACTCCTATAGCTAGTATAATAAAATAATATTTATTTTATTACAGCATGAATGTAACACATCGTGGTTCTAATCATTTCATTTCTTTTTTATCTCACCTCACCTTTTATCTCTTTTGTTGTTTTTTTTTTTGTTTTGTTTTGATTTGTTTTTTGGGTTACCTCGAATCACAATGTTCTGATGTCATTCCTTTCTACCAGAACAGGGAGGTGGACCAGCCACTGTGACTAAGCCTGTAAATGCCCCACTGGCTATTGCACCAACACCCAGCATCTATGGGGTGCATCCTGGCAATACTGCCTCCACAGCCCCTGTCCTATCTGGTCCATCCATGTCAGATAGCAGTGTACTGGCTGGTGATGCAGTGGTACCCTCTGGGAGTAGTAGTGAAAACAGTGATTATGTCACCCAATAGGAGTAGCAATGGATGATGCATTATGTAATAGAGAGTGGCTTTGGTGCCCACATCAGCTTACTGAAGAAGTTGCTCCTAAAAGTAAAAGACACTCCCATGTCAAGCAGTCTCACATGCAACTGAGGAAGGAGACAGTGATGGCAATTCTGAGGGTGAGGACCAGATTCTCACTGCTCCCAGGTTTGACAGGCATGTGCCTCTGATTCCCCTTCCTATCCCCAGTCATCCATCACCATCCATGTGTCTGTCTTATATGTCATGCTTGTCTACACCTGCTTCATCAAATACCCTAACTACTGGACACTGACATTCCTAGGTCCCTTCTTCAACATTCCTCTCTTAGAAAAAAAAAAAAAAAGTCACCTGTCCCACTAAAAAAAATGTGTCCCATACTTAGCTTTCCACTTTGCATATGTGTATGCTGAGCACACATATTTTGATCCAATTGGCTATACAACATCATGGCATTGTTGTCACACATCCACGTTGCAGTGGCAGTCTAAATTCATCAAATTTTGTCTACATGTTCACATTACTATGGTGAAGTGAATATCTATGGTTCTTTCCTAATTCCCTCCTGCAAATACCTGTATTGCTTCCTCTTTGTTTTCCCCTCTGCTTTCCTCCCCATTTCATCACTTTCCAATCAACCCCATTTTCACACATTTAATCTGGTTAAAAAATAAAATCACACACAGCACACATGACCAGAAATGTCCCATAAAACAGCCTTCACATTTTGTCCTCTGCATGTGTGCAGAGTTTGGCATCACACACCAATCATGAGCAGTGCTGAATGGCTGCTCATGTCCTACATGGTGGTTTTCGCTATCGGCCACAATAGTCCAGTTATTTTTGCGCAGTGGTGCTGAAACATGCTGCACTATAAGAATACAGAGTTAAGGCAGAGTACAGGCATTACTTTGAAACAGTTAATCTGAGAGCTCTTAGACTGCTGCATGTAACAAAGTGTAACTTCCTTTGTGGAATGTTGACATAAATCAATTGAAGTTTTTTTTTTTTGCCCATAGCATCAAGGGTTCGATTCCATATGCATCTCACATGATTTCTTAGTGTGATGTTATATGTATATAATACGTGATCATCCATATCTTAACATTTGCCACAGGTAGGAGTTGTCATAGAGATATATTTTGAATACTGGCCAAAAAAAATTTTTTGCAGTGCCATCCATCCATACAACTATGACAAATTTATCCAATCTGATTCTGTTTGTGAAAAGCCTGTTGTCCCTCTCCTAACCCTTGCTTACCCCTATATCACACCACAAAACATGTCCATGAATTTCATTATACAGAAAAAACAGCTATGTGTATGTCCATTTCTCCTTGTATTTACCCCCTTACGTCCACCTCTCTGTACATGTGTGTATCTATTAGGCTGAGGAATGTAAAGTCATCTCATGGTTTCTGCATACTGTCATGACTCTGGTGATGGATAATACAAACATGTTACCTTGTGATAGGTTCAGATGATGATCAGATGTATAAACATACATTTGCATCTTGTCAAGGCTTATAACTCGTAATTAAGGGATGCTCTTAAGGACTTTTTCTGGAGGTCTCTTTCCTGTGTATCTGTTGCCTATCCAGCTGTCTACCCTTCTCCTACTTAAGTATGATACATTGTATCTCTTGCCTGTCCATCTGTCTATCCCTTATCCTACATAAGTATGATACATTGTATCTCTTGCCTGTCCATCTGTCTATCCCTTATCCTACATAAGTATGATACATCTGCCTATGAACTAAACTGTAAGGTGGGCCACAATTGATATAACTGTCAAAAATCAATTCACATATGCAAGCATTATATTTCAGAAGCCCCATATCTTCTTAAAATGATGTATATGGATGTATTAATTATTGTCACTCTATATCTCCTCTATCCTTATCTCATGCAATTCATGCTACAGAGCAGGGCATACTCTGAGAAGACATTTCATACCAACAATCCATTAGGATGTCCATGAATGTTCCAGGACAGTACCTCCTACATCCTCTACAGCCCTGTGTCTGTCATCATTGTCTCATCAGAATATAGTCTAGCATCTTTAGTAGGATGATGGATGAAATGTTCGTCTAATATGATATGGAAACTGTCCATAATGTGAAGAAGCATACTGCACACATATTTTAAGATATCCAGCCCTACACAAATAGTTAACATATCTGCTGAGTCATAATAATCATTTCAAAAGATGTAGCACCCCTTGTTATTTGTAGCAAGCTGTGCACACACTTAACTTTTTATTTGCAGTGAAGCCTGCAAAACAGCTTACTATTTGCAGAAGTGCATTGAGGTAGTTACTGATACAATTTGGGGAAGACACATACTTCAGTATAACCAGTGATAAACACATTTACAGTCTTGATTACATTTACTTGGCTAATGACATCCTGACACAATTTTAATAAATAAATAAAATTGATAAATCGATCAGTCTGTGCTCTGGCCAAAAGTTCACTGTTCTTACACACTGTGCACAGAGAAAGCTAAGCAGCAGGTGTACTTTCTACGCTCAATGCTGTCTAGAGTGCTGAAGGCTGCTCATCACCACTGAGCCTCTTTGCATGAAAGAAGGCATACTACATTAAAATGTTCAACGTTTTCTTTCAACAAAGAACTGCATTTGCTTGGTGCTTAATATCATGCAAACAGGAAACACAAGACCAACAGTTATGCAATAAAACTTTGTCTCCAAAATAGAGTACAGCTAGCACATCATACTAGCTGTCACCAATTTCTCCAGTAACCTGTCCTGCAAGCCTAACACATGAAATATTAACAACAAGCAGATGTATTTTGCAGTAAACCCCAATCAGGTCAGTTACTGTATGTCTATATTTGTGCACAGTTTGGCAAAGAGCACCAGTGGACATTGCTACTTCACAATTCCAAGACAAATTCCTGAACGTTGAATCACACATGTTTTAATACTTTGCCATCATTGTACAAATCAGCTTCTTGTTGATGACCTTTGCAAAGAGAGGTACAGCATGTCAAATTCTACTTACTGGGCTGTAATACATATCCAATAATACATAGCCAATACATGGATATACATTCCTAAACTCATGAGTACATGTGTGCTTGACTGAACACATACTTTCTGATATTCATGTGTGCCCTGCAGCAATGCACTTGCAAATGATATATCACAAATTGGGCCATTGTAAAACAGACTCCATAAATACATAGTGTAAGTGCATTATTACATTTATGAGTTTATAGTGTTACTGAACATTGTTCATCCATGATCATATCCCATTGATATTGTCAGTAACTTGCATTAATGTGGATATACCTTCATTTAAATATGAAGACACAACTCCATCATTGCACTACTGCTGTTTCCAAAGTGTGTGTTGTATGTGTTTGTGTGTGTGTGTCGTGTCATCTATACAACATCCTGAGAAATAAGTACATGACTGTCCCACTTCTGTGCTATGCATTTATGACAGTTTCTTTCACCTAGGTTGCCAGGATGTATTTCTATGTCCTTTTGCAAATTGCGCTCACACAATCATCACATATCCTGACTTTGCACACGTCTTATAACAGTGTATGTTACCCGTAACACTACGATGACGTTATCCTCTATAAAGTGCATTCTGACAGTGAATTAAGTCTTCTGTGTTGCCATGAGTGGTAAGTAATGTGTTTTCTAACTTGCATAACTGGCCTGGTATTGGATCTAATCTCACAACAATCAATGTGTGTGTGTGTGTGTGTGTGTGTGTGTGTGTGTGTGTGTGTGTGTGTGTGTGTGTGTGTGTGTGTGTGTGTCCATGGCTGAGTCGGTTTGCACATATTCAGATGAGTATGAGTCCGGGTCCTGCTGTGTCTCTTAAGTAGCATTAAGAAGATACATTTACACTGCTAAAAAGAAAACAAAACTGCACCAGTCTTACACTCAACCACAAAACATTTATTGTTAAAAACAGAAGTGTAAGTGCTTTCAAGATAATTCCTACTGCTTCCTCAGACAAATAGATTATAAAAAGAAACCATTCATTTATCATTTTAAGCAGTCAGCTGATGTACTTAAACCAATTACAGGACTAATAATACTTAAGAATCTAAAACAACTAAAATATATATTCATCCATTAAATACCATATTAAACTACATTAAAAACAAGATATAAACATCTGGTCATTCAACATAAATATGTAAACCACATTAAAAATGTGCAATAAAGCAATAATATTTTTGTCGTATTAAAAATGCTTTAAACGGCGTAACTTTAATAAAGGTTTAAGAAATGTAGTCCCACTTAAACCTGGGGGCCTCTCAGCATTAAGCATAAGAATCCATTTTTGTTCTGCACTTTCAGTGTAATTATCAAGATCGCCTCCTCTTATATTAGGGTGTATAACCTGAATAGCTAAAAATCTAAAAGTCTGTTTATGGTCCATCTGTCTCACATGATTAGCGAGGGCATTATTTTCTTTTTGATTATTAATATCTCTTCTATGCTCAAAGATCCTATCCTTTAACATCCTGTTCGCTTTGCCCACATAATATGCATGGCACATTTGACAGAAAGAAAAATAAACTACATTGGTTGTACGGCAGTCAACATAACCAGAACATCTAATCATAAAATGTTGTGCAGGATGTACATAAACTGTCTTTGTATAGATATACTGGCATGCAGTACACCATCTGCATGGAAAGACTGGTGCAATTTTGTTTTCTTTTTACTGGTTTTTGTTCTGCACCCTTGAGCCATCTTTTTGATATATTATTATACATTTACACTGCTACCTGACTCCCCAGCAATTTTACACAGCCCTCCCAGCATCCTCTTTTCAGCATACACTGATGATGTCATTCTGTATAAAGTGCAGTCTAACACTGTTAATGTCAGATGTTTGTGATGGCACTCGCATTAAATTCGGTGTTATCCAGCTTTCGTTGATAGGCAGGGTTTCTAATCTTACAGCAATCAACTTGTGTATGTCTCTCTTCCTTTGACTGTCAGTCAAGTCGATGTTACACTGGGATGGATCAAGCAGCTATGCACTATGTTCTGTAGCTTGTATCTAGATAGGTAGGGGTTGTATTCTCCCAGTAGTCAACTATGTGTCTTTCTTTAACTAAAAGTTCATAACCAATTTTACACCAGGATAAAAGTCCACAACTCTGTTAGGCCCTCCTCCCAACATCTTCTCAGTATATGCTGATGATGTCATCCTGTATAAAGTGCACTCTGACACTGCTAACATCAAACTTCTATGGTGCTAGTCTTACACTATATGGAATCCAGATTCTAGACCTAGACAGGAAAGGCAGCTGAATCTTACATCAGTCAACTAGAGTTTGTATGGATTGATGATATATTATGGTTATTTTATAATGTTGTGAATCTCCTGTCATTTGACTTCCAGTCAAAAGAACCTTTTACATTCACCCCCAAATTCAACATCCCTTTTTTCCCTCTGTCTGCATAGCATCTTTTCTATGGAACACCGAGGATGTCATCATTTCAAAGATGGATACACACACATTGTGAGACAGAGACCCTCCATGACTTTGTACAAGCCATCTCCAGGCCATTGGATATGTGATTGGTAATGTACTCATTGAGTGGTGCATCATGTCCTGGATGGATGCAGTCTGTAAAAAATAAAATAAAATCAAACACATATGCGCAGACCCCTATTATCTTCCATCACCTAGAGAAAACAATTTGAGTTTAAATGGATAATAATGGCTAGGATTGTATGGGCTCTTGGCCATTTGCCTGGTAATGTCATATGACCGTATGAACATTGCACATGTTGATGTTGTATTCAGCCACATATATTAAGCTATGGTATTGATGTATGGTAGCCCTACAACAGTGTATTCCAATTTGGGATTTGAGTTACTGTATTGATGGTCACTGCTGCCATTTGGTTGCACATTATTTTTGTAACCGTTGTAGTAATATGCCTCCTAATGACTGAAGACATGGGATGATGCTACACTAAGGCATGTGATCTAATAATGAAATATATCCACAGTTTATGCAATTCTCATTCAGCAGTCACAGTGACAGCTGCAGTATGGCACAGGTGTGTATGTGTGTACCTAGCATCTGGAAATGTTATCTGACATACATCAATATTACATCATATTAATTACGTGGGCACATACTCTGGAGTTCATCAACATGTTGCAATGCTGTTATACACACACACATAGGACATTTTCAGTTTCACTTACAATCTTGCCAAATTCATTTTAGGCACTATTGTGTTGCTATTCACAAGGATTATACAGGTGTTCACCAGCAGCTCTGTGTGACTCTCAGCATTTGTGTCATCAAATGGTCTGTCAAACCTGGATCCTCCTCTGTTGTAATGTGTCCATATATGGTGTCAGGGCCCTCACCCACACATTTCTACTGATAAGCATATAGGAATCTGATGTACAACTGATGTAATAACGTGAAATAGGTAGAGTTGTACAACTGTGTTAACAGTTGCACTGTGTCCCATGTGATTCCTACCCAAAGTTTTGTTTGCAGGTGATGCATAACTTGAAGTCCAATTATATCACAGGTGCAACTGCATCACAGATGTACCAGTACATCATATCAATATTGCCACTTGATAGTTTGTATGATCATATATAGATGTTTGTTAGGATTTCATGGCAGTATAACACTTTCACTGGCAGCATCAGGGGGGCTGTGATTATGTGGCATGTGTTGAGGCTTGACATTGACTTTTACAGTATGCTCCATGTATTGTTTGGTAGAATGTGAGGACCTAATTCTTTGTGATTTTGAGTATGTTACTATAGTGGCCAACAATTTTTCAGAACTGCTTACTAAGGTGCATTTACTTGTATGGTTTACTGGAAAGTATGATGTAAATGCTACTCTGAATACCTGTGTTTAACTGTTTTACTGCAAAGTTTGTTAGAAAGTATGATGAACATGCTATTCTGAATACTTGTTTCACTGTGCTATTACAAAGTATATGCGATTGAGCCAATGTGTCTCTGCTACTGTTTAAACTAAGTGCAATTTCTCTCTCTCTATTCCCTCCTCTTTTCCAGCCTTCTAACCCCGAACTACTCTCTGTGACTACACCTGGCCTGGAGGCTTACACCTAGCCAAAATCAAAACAAGCTATATTTCCCTTATCCCCATTTGGCATAAGGACTAAGGTCTTCATAGTAGAACAGAAGAAAGTATGTACAATCACTGCTAAACCTTGTATTATTAAAGATTTCTAAAGTCCTGCTAGTTGTTCGGTATGCTCCCTTGCCAGGAAACCCAGCAGCTAAACACTAATTTCACCCTGTACCACCAATATTAGCCCTCCTCTAGCCCACCTTTCACCACTCTCCCCCTTAACTTAATCCAGCCTAGGTATCTACCCTGGTGATTCTACAGGTGCATTTCAGCATTAGTCCACTAGGTTGCACACTCCACACACTTTTCCCGAGTTTCCATACCTTTAATTTACTCCGTAGTATACTATGCAGGTTTTAACTTACCTACTTTCTTTCTCTCTCTCTGCCTTTTCTAATGCCGCTGGCAACAACTTCCCATTAATCCCCTGTCACTTGTACTTACCTTCTCCATTCCACAGTTCACTGATAGGTTCTCGCTCTTATCCTGCCTCCCTTGGCTCTTCCCGCTCCGTTCGCCCTACGGGCTCACTCTGCTCCCCTACCCTGCCCTCTATTCCCACCCGCCCCCCACTACCTCTAGATTTATATCTTCATAACCCCACCCACTATACAACCCAACCAGTCACACAAAATAACTCTATCTATAGCCACTCCCTCACCCCACCCTTTCAAACAGTACTCATCTCCCTAGTAAACCCTACCTCACCAATTAAAACCATCCACTCCACTCTATACCCTTTACCTAAACTCCACCCATATAAACCATTACTCTATACCATCCCTCCACAACTATTTCAAAGACATACATAGTTACTGCACATAGAACCCCACAGCTCCTACAAGTTTACTTTAAACAACGTAGCAATTCCTAACTATCATCTTTATCTTATGTTTTTCCAGAAACTATCTCTACAAATGTTCCCTAAATCAATACCCTCCTATACTTTACTACTATTTCTCCTCAATATAGTCTACATCTATTACCTCACCCAACCCATATAAACCACTTACAAGCCTTCCACATAACAATGCATCTAAACTCACCTCATACAAAAACACACATGAAAATATCTCCTCATCTTTACCCTATTAAAAAACACCTACGTCTTACCTATAAACTTATCAACACTCAAAAACCTCACACCTCCACAGTACCTAAGAAATCCTTCTTCAACATAACAAAGAGCAACCCAAACTCTATACACTCCAACTACTTCTCCAACCTAACCATGTATATACTAACCTCTCTAATAGCAGGTGACATCCACCCCAATCCGGGCCCCACCACCTCATCTACCACTCATAAATCTATACTATCCACCTCACTTAACTCCCAAAGCATAGTAAACAAAGTCCCAAACCTTCATGCTTGGCTTACACATAATAAACCAGATATCCTATCTATCTCTGAAACTTGGCTAAAACTCCACATAAAAGACTATGAAATAACACCACCAAACTACTCAATCATCAGAAAAGACAGATCCCACAAAAAAGGGGGTGGAGTAGCTCTACTTTACTCATCCTCCTTGACAGTCACCCCTTATAACAAATCCATACCTAATTTCAATAATGCTGAACTACTCCTATCACTACTTCAAATCAATAAAAACAAACACATATGTATAGCCTCCCTCTACATCCCTCCTGGAGACAATATTACTACTCTTGAGAATATCCTACTCTGGATCTCCACCAACATCAGTAATGAAATCATCATTTTGGGAGACACTAATATCAATTGGTCCTCCATTCAATCTCCCACAAACCCACTCAATATCAACCTTTATAACTTCTCACAGCTAATAAACAACATAACCTGCCCCTCAAAAACTCCTTCAAATGGTAACATTCTAGACTGCATTTTAGTCTCCCACCCCCACTACTTCTCAGATAGTGGTTCACTCCCAGACTCCCTTAGTGATCACCTACCCATCTTCACATATCGTCTCCCCACTCCTATACAGAAATCACATAACTATATTACCACCCGAAACCAGAAAAACCACCCTCAAACTCCCTACCCCCTTCTCCCCACCTTTCATTCTAAAATCTATCCCCACATCAACCATCAAAAAACTCCTCCAGAAACTAAAGCCATGCTCCAATGCCCCAGACAATATTCCTTCATACTTTCTTAGCATAGCTGCTGATGCCATTGCCTACCCTATCAGTATTCTAATCAACCACTCTATCCAAGAAAGCATAGTACCACAAATTTGGAAAAAAGCCTTCATCATACCTTTGCATAAAGGTGGCAACAATATCAATACTACAAACTTCCGTCCCATAGCTATCCTGTCCCCCATCTCCAAACTCCTAGAAAAGTGTATCCATCTACAGCTCCTACATTACCTATCAGACAATCACCTACTAACTCCAACCCAACATGGTTTTAGACCTGGCCATAGCACCATGACAGCCGTCCTCTCCTTCTCCGAAACTATAAATAAAGCTCGGGATTCCGGTAACATAGTTTCTACCCTGCTACTGGATCTCTCAAAGGCCTTTGACACTATCTCTCACAAGCTACTTCTAACTAAACTCTCCCAGCTTAACCTATCTACTTCCACATTGAACTGGTTCTCCAGTTACTTATCTAATAGATTTCAAGCAGTCAAATGAAAAAAAGCCACCTACTCATTCCTTAACACCTCAACAGGAGTCCCCCAAGGTTCCATATTGGGTCCTCTTCTGTTTAACATATTCATAAATGACTTCCGGAATTCTATCCCATTTTCCAATATCATTCAATATGCAGATGATTCAACTATTATCTGCTCAGCCACAACCCTCCCAGTACTCCATAAGCTTACACAAGACACATTCTCAATCACAGAACAATGGATGAAAGAAAACCACCTAGCACTCAACTCCTCTAAAACCAAATTAATGATATTTACTCCCTCTAAACTCAACTCTATCAACCCAAACTCCTTTTCTGTCACCAGCAATAACAATACATCCTTAGAACTGGTGCCAGAGGCCAAGTTACTTGGGATTCAAATTGATAATCAATTCAAATTCAACTCCCACATACAACTAAATATAAAAAAAACTCATCAAAAACTGAGCTTGCTTTACCTTACACCCTCCACTAAAATCACTCTCTCTTCTACATTCCTTATCCCCTCTCTGCTATATGGAGCCCCACTCCTAACTAACCTACAATCTTCCCTCAAAACACAGCTCTCCTCATGCTACAACAAAATAGCCAAATTTGCTACTAGTCAAAAAGCATCTACCCACCACTGTTCTTCACTCCACAAACTAAAATGGCTTGAACTACCCAACCAACTTTCCTATTCTCAACTTACTCTAGCTCATTTTCAAACCCTCCCTTTGCCCATCCCTTTCCTCTGCCTTTAAAATGCATCTCCCCAATAGAGTACTCAGAACTAATAACCAAAACCTAATTGAAGTATACAAACCAACTCATCCCCCAGGCAAAAACCTCCTATCCTATGGTCTAGCAGGTCTCTGGAACTCTCTACCTCCAGCCATTCGTACCACTTTCAACCATTTTACATTCAAAAAATCTCTTCACTCTCATCTACTAACCCAATGGGAATGCTCCTGCACCCATCCATCATATCTACTAACCCAATGGGAATGCTCCTGCACCCATCCATCATATCTACTAACCCAATGGGAATGCTCTTGCTTCCATCCTTCATAATTCTACACTGCTTTACCTCCCCTCCCTTTTTTCCAACAACATGCTTGCTCCTGCCTCTTCTACCCTAAAAAAAATCTTCCATTTTCTAGTCTGTATCAAATGTAATTGTCATCTGAATCTGTAAATAAGTTATCACGGAACACCCTTTTCGGGTCAGTATTTTCTGTAATGCTCACCACCAGTTTGTTGCTCTACCTGCATAACTTGTAAATATTGAATGCTAAAACTGCATAATTTGTAAATATTGTAACACATATTGTAATTCCTTCTTTCTGGAGCTTTTCTCCCCAGGACTCCATTAAAAATGGGTTCATTTTGGCCCAATGGACTATGCTGGTAAACCAACTGCAAATAAATAAATAAAGTATGTGTACAATATTACAGTGACAGCTTCTTTGATCATTGACATTTAAATTTGCACTGGTGTAATTTCTGTGCACATGGGCATAGTTGATGCATTGCCACATACTGCAGTGTCACATACTGCTATACCATTCATTATATAGGATCACTTCTTAATTCATACAATCAGTAAAATATGCTTCAGCAATATCCACTGCTATTACATGTGGCAGACGCATGCAATAGCCAGCTGTATGTAGGGAATGTACTCATACTAATGTGATGTTTGTATGCATTGTTATTCACATGGCTGATACACTTCATTAAGGCATCCTTGCTTGATGTAGGTATCCTATGTGGCACAGTGAGATCTCTCACATTTGTTAGGCCATATGGAGCTATTATCTGCAATGCATACCCATTAGGATTTGACAGTGTAAAGTTCCCTTCAAGGCATTCTTCTAGATGCTTGTGTGATGCATCTTTCTGTGTTGCACCCAGTAAATACACAGCTCAGTTACAATATTGATGGCATGTGTTTGATTCTTGCAGGTGGGGATTGTGGCTTATATGTCATGCAAACTTCTCAAGTGGCCAGGATTACCACTGATTTCAACTCCAGGTTTAACACTTTTCCTCTTAAGCCATCCAAAAAGCAGTGAGTTGTGGGGAAAGGATGGTGAATTCCCCTTTTAAAATACTGACAATCATTACAGTTGTACACATCTATTCTTGTAGAACATGTATAATAAGTTACAATCACATATTCTGTCAATGCCGCAGATTAATGGCTGTAATATTTTAAGTGTCCCTTACTGTGCCGGGTTCTTTCGACACAGAACTATGATGCTGTGTGTCCATAGTTGTTTGAGTGCTATGGTGACATGTCAGTCATGTTGAAGCAAATAATTTTGTAGATCTTCAGAGTATGCACATACTCCCTATTGTATAAACTGTTCTTGCCTAGTGTCCTCTCCATTGAGCATGTCAGTGATGTTTATATCACAGCCGCTCACTTTCATTGATATGTAACCTTCTCTATCACATATATACTATTATGTGTGTTTATATTATAATATATTTGCACAGAAGGTGTATACAGCAGTATGTACTGTGGTATCTAAACATGTGCTCAGTGTTATGCTACTGACTTGTCTTGGAAGTAAATACACATTGACATATCCTATCTTGGGGCATTTCCATATTTCCCATGCTCTCTTCCTCTTTTAATTCCTATCATTCATGTCTGTGCTTATGTTCGTCAGCACACTTTCCCTTCCCAGTGTACCTTTCCATGTAGTTGCCCTTGCCATTTAACCTCCCCCTCCATTATTTCAATCTGTAGATAATTGTTTCAGTGTGCACTGGACTCAGTACACTTTCTTTACTGTGAAATTACTGCTGTTATTGCAGTATTTTCAACCCTGCTAGTCACTTCAGTTGTCCTCGTGATCTCATGGAGCATGTTTGCTTGTAAACAAACCTAAATGCTTCTTCTGCCTGCCGTTGTGCTGCTCTGCACAGTTTCCTACCTAGCAGCACTGTTTCTGGCCATGAGTCCTTGCTTGCATTCGTATAAGCATGAAGAACAGCATGAATATATGATTAGCATTGCCGTTCCTTTTGTTAACTTACAAACTCCATGTAGGCTTCATGCAAAGTCTGCGCAGAGTTTATTAATCCCCTGATTTGTCATTAATGTGACATTTGAACCATTTTTTTTCTACAATTATGATAGAAGAAATAAAGGAAAAATAAGAATCAAAACTTCTAATTCTAAGATCCAGAACTGTATTCATCAACATTGATTCATATAAGGATCATCCATTAAATGTTTTTCAGCGTGCTACTTCTGGCTACACCAATAACATTCTTAAAGCAGACTATGCTGTCATTAAATAATATGCTTTAGTGCAGCATGCCTGTGACATTCACCCCTGCTAGAACACAGGCTCTGCATATAAATACAATAGTTATTTTTTTATAGATTTATAAAATAATCAGCTATAAATTATATATCATGATTAGTGGCAAACACTGATATAAACAGTTTTGCCACTGTTAGGCAAGCTTTGTGCATGCATTTATGTGCTTGCCACAGTTTGCCTGGCATCATAATCAACTGTCTTTGCAATAATCTCCTAATGTCTGTTTTTGACCATTTTCATATTGACTGACCCAGGGATTCAATAATCTCAGTGTAGATTGTACAAAGTCTACACAGAGTTCACATGTCTGTGCAGCAGTGAGTGGCGAGTGGTAGAGCACAATGCATATTAATTATGTGTGGTGCGTCTAAGCTAGGTTTTGTGGCTGACAACAGTTTTGAAGGCCAGTAAATCATGTAAGCAAGTGTGGATATGCATTCTGTGTAAAGCAGAGCACCTACTGTCTGTGGATTTGTGTCGAATGCCACAATGATTACCAGGGCTTCACATATAGCTGTCAATCTGTTAGTGTAATAAATCTGCACAAAGACCAACATGATGAGGGAGAAAATAACTAGAAACTGGGATATAGTGCACATAGATGTCACATAGAAATGTGTTAAAATGAAACTCTCTCAACCTCTTAGAACAAGAAATCTGGATAAAGCTATAACTAATGGGGGGGGGGGGAGTCCAAAACTAGGGACAGATTTTTAATACTGGTCCTCCAAACTTAGAAAGTTGAAGGAATAATAGGTCATACAGTTCCATTAACTTTCTGAAGAGCATGAAGTTTGAAACTCAAATGTATGTCATCAATTTCTGACTTCAATCTGCAATAACATGTCAATGATTTGTCAGAAAACCAATATGCTATGATGAAAAGATCAAAAATATGAGATCAAAAATGGACATTCTGCACAAATCAGGACAGTTGAGAGGTATGACCTCAAATGTATGTAACATTGACTCACATCAGTCCTGACATCATCCCAGTGATATGGCAGAAACCCACAAATATAATAAAAACATCTAGGAATCCTGGGAATATGTGGATAGTTGAGAGGTATGAATGCAAAGTATATGTTCAAAACACAGTGCAAGACAGTGTACCTATAGTGCAGAGTATTGTGATACCCCATTCCTGGCATTCTGTACTGAAGCTATGTAAATGAATGATTTATAATGGGACATGGACTGCCATGTAAAATGAACACTCACGAGTAGTGTATGCATTGAATAGGGACACATACATGAATTGTACGAATGAACACAACAAAAAAATGTCACAGGATACCTTCTCCTTGAAAAGAACCAGACACCAGGCAGAGTAAGGTTATAAGCACTTTTGTTCCCTTTATTCACACTCAATACAAACGGAACTTCATCAGATACAAAACCTTACACACTTCCCTCCTTTTTTATATACAATTCAATTGCTTAATCACAATCAATTAACTTAAATGAATTAATTAGTTAAATGTGCTCTCAAGTTAAAAACACATTAATATGTTCTTTTACGAATATGTTGCTATGTATAATACATAAATACCCATAGTGGCAGGAGGTGGGAGTAAAACAGAGCCTTTAGCAAAAATGCTAGATTTCCATTTAAAAGGATGTTTTGAGGATAAAAAACATGTCTTGAAGGACTCTTGGCATTTATTACAGTGCATGGCAAGGAATGAGTTCAAGGAAGAAGCTATTTTCTTGATTATTGATATTAAGGACCTTTTTCTTTGTATCCCACATGAAGAAGGAATGGGATATTTTCAGGAAGCACTAAGGGAAGGAACCAGATTTTCAAGGGATATGGTATATGTCTTAGCTACCCTCATGGAATTGGTTCTGAAAAATAATTTTGTGTGTTTTCAGGGGAAATATTTCAAGCAAACCCGAGGTGTAGCAATGGGTGCAGCAGTAGCCCCTATATTTGCTAATATTGTTCTTTGGTATTGGGAAACCAAATTTGTGTTAAATTCAACGTTTAGGAAAAATATTTTGGACGATATTCTAATATTATGGGAAGGTGGGTTTGATGAGGCGGATGATTTTTTGAACTATATCAATGCCACTACTGATTTTTTAAATTTTACTAGTAAAATTGAGAAAGAAGCAGTTAATTATCTGGACATCCACCTATACAAAAATAGAAGGGATGGATGTTATGAATCATGTATATATAGGAAGCCCACCCACTCAAATAGTTATCTGCACTTTGAGAGTGACCACCCCTTTTGGCAAAAATGAAATTTGGTAAAGGGCCAAATGATTAAAATATCAAGACTAATGACAGATGACAACAGGTTTAAAGTTCAAATGGTAGAATTAAAGACTATGCTGGCAATAAGGGGTTACCCAACTAGTATCCTAGAGGGACAGGAGAGTTATGTAATAAGCAGGAGAGAAGATTTTTATCCCCCATTATTGAAGAAACCTGAGAATTTGTTGAATGTTAAGAAGACAGAAGAGGCAACTACTTGCTGTGTGCTAACATATAATGAGGATAGTGTAGAGGTCCGTAAAATGGTGGAAAAGAACTGGAATTATGTTTTTGGGGCATATGGATTAACTGATAAACTGGGTAATAAACCAAAAATAGTTTTCAGAAGAGGACCCAACATTAAGAACTTATTTGAAAGGAAGAAAGACAAAGATAGGATTCCATTAGGTAATATGAGGAAGTGCAATGGCTGCAGAGAATGTAGGTATATCTATGAATGTAGGAATATAGTGATAGAGGGTCACAATAGAATAATTCCAGTGACAGGGAATTATAATTGTAATACAAAAGGAGTTGTCTATACGGCCTTGTGCCAGTCATGTTGTGCATATTATATAGGAAAAACAGAAAAGAAGTTAAAAAAGTGAATTTACCAACACATTTATGCAATTAGGAGACAAGATAAAACAAATGCCTTATTTAGACATAGCATTAATTGTAAGGATTTAAAAAAAATCCTCTTCTGTGTATTGGAAAAGGTAGGGAGACATGAGAGGGGGAGTAATTGGCCCTGTTTTTTAGAATACAGGGAAACACACTGGCAGGTGTTGTTGAATGCTACAGTTTTTCCTGGTATTAATGACAGGATTTCTCTAAGGAGCTTGCTTCATTTAAAGGCAGATGAGATTAGATGAAAATGGTTTAAGTGGTTGAACATAAAAGCAATTAAGTTAGTATAAATATATATATATATTTTTAACAGATGAAATGTTTATTATATATGTGTTTTTATAGGAGAATTATTTATGTATTATACATAGCAACATATTTTTAAAAGAACATATTGATGTGTTTTTAACTTGAAAGCACATTTAACTAATTAATTCATTTAAGTTAATTGATTGTGATTTAAGCAATTGAATTGTATATAAAAAGGGGGGGAAGTATGTAAGGTTTTGTATCTGATGAAGTTCCGTTTGTATTGAGTGTGAATAAAGGGAACGAAAGCGCTTATAACCTTACTCTGCCTGGTGTCTGGTTCTTTTCAAGGAGAAGGTATCCTGTGACATCTTTTTGTTGGATTATTTGCTTCATGTGTTTTACTATTGTGATACAGGAATGAACACAGGGAAAGAGGACAGGTGATACTACCTAAAGTACAGCAGAGAAGAGTATGTCAATTACAGGTGGTTGTAGCAGCAACACCAATCACATATATCTATGGTACACTAAGGAATGTACTGTGAAATCTGTTTTATATGACTGTCACAAAAGCTAACATAATGGGGAGGATGTCTGTGCCAGATAAGCATCCTTACATGAATAATGCAGAGGACATTTATCAGGGATTTGACATACAATTGGGGTAGGGTGCATATTGCGAAACTGTGCCAGCTGTTATGCCTGAATATGAATGTACTCTCAGCAGAGGTCACCAGCAAGGTGGACACATGTAAAAGCTCATGAAAAACATTACAAGAACCAGTCACAATCATGGATAATATTAGAATAATACCAGTAACAGTCCCATGCCTCTGATATAGCATATGTGATTTATAGTGACAACAGATGAGTCTGCACACACACACACACTTGAACAACTAGTATTATACATCCACAATCTATGAGGGTAACCACACACACAGTCCTTGCACTATAACATCTGCTGGAGGTGTTAGGAGGGATACTGGTATAACTGTACATGACAGTATGGAGAATACAGGCTCATTGCCTTGTGTGCATGGTATATATCTATGGCACAGTCCATACTGTCACGAATGATATACATGCCATTAATGTTGTCAAACACCTATGAAAGTACTATGTACATCAGCAGAACAGGAAGCACACACACATCTGGTGTAACAACTTAATTGGTGTTCCACACTATCAGACAGTCCTGTATATTCCACAGAAAGAACACCCAGGTATGGCCAATAAGCTGTGTGACAGCTCACTGTGACAAAAGTGGTGCACTTTAGTTACACATCACTGGAAGATGTGTAGGGAGGTACATGAAGAAGGGTGCATTGTACAGTTATTGCTGTGATGAAGGCTGTGAACCATGAAGGTATTCCTCTGATGCGGATGTCCTTCACATAATTCCACTCTGGAATTATAGATAAACTCACTAAACTAGGTATAAATCCCTATGTCACAAGATGGGTTGCCAACTGGCTCACTGACAGAACCCACATTGTGAAAGTAGTAGACTCCAAATCCGACTTCAGACCAGTGGCAAGTGAAGTACCACAGGGTTCAGTCCTGGGTCCTCTCCTGTTTGGTATCTACTTCTCTGAAGTACAGGCTAACACAGAAGGTCCTTGGCTAACGAAGTTTGCAGATGACTGCAAACTAGGAGCCATAATCGAAACTCCTAACGATGTGGACATCCTGCAAAAGGGACTCACTGAGACAGATGTCTGGTGTCAAAGCCATGGCCTCAAGCTCAATGCCAAAAAGTGCATTGTCATCCCCTTTGGTAAAAACTCTGCACCCATGAACTACAACATAGGCGGTAGTATACTTAACACCGAAAGTGTGGTAAGAGACCTTGGGGCACAGGTGGACAGTAGTCTCTCCTTTGATAATCACATCGCCACAGTAGTCAGGAAATCCTTCTACATGGCACACCTCATCACAAAAGGTTTCTCATCCAGAAAAAAAAGAGGTCATTGCTCCCCTGTACTCATCACTCATTAGACCCATTATAGAGTATAACGCCCCTTTTGGTATGTACCTTACAAGACATCTACAACAACTGGAAGGGCCGCAGAAATACCTCACAAAGAGGATTACAGGCCTCAAAGAGATGCCCTACGCAGACTGTCTCAAAAAACTCCAGCTTTACTCCATCGCATATCACCTACTCAGAGGTGATCTCTGCCTAACATACAAAGCTATGTGAAACCCAGAGCTGTTGGACATGCTTTACTTAAAGAAGTCCCAATCCCTCTGAACTATATGCTCTAGGGACCTAAACCTTGTCACCACAATAAACAGAACATACTGGAGGGATAGATTCCTGTCCCAGAGACTTCCCATATTCTGGAATAAACTACCTATCTATACCAAACAAAGCTCCTCATTAGTACTATTCAAGAAAAATCTTGATGATTGGATGGGAAATAGGAAATTCACCCCAGTCATCACTTCTGTAGTTCTGCTCATCAGTGGCACAGGAAAATAATTTTCTTGGGTGGCAAAAGCCAGGGTACCTTTTTGGCTGGGCTTGTATAGGCCCTAGGGCCGATAGTCTAGTACCTACCTATGAATCTATGAACCTATATGCAGTGCTTGTGTTACATGCAAGGGATTAGTCAGCACTGTGGCCACATGCTGGTGGATGTATCACATACCATCACCCCAGCACATGGGTCACATACCTATTGGTCAGATTATAGGGTGTGATGTCCACAGTATACTTGGATGGTATGTTTGTTACCTGAGTTAACAAATCCCTCAATGTGTCTTGTAAATTCAGGTTTTGTCATGCCCATGCAGCAGTGTTTATGTGTTGCTACTGTCTGTATTATAGTAATGTCACCGTTGGAGTCAAAGAAAGCTCACATTCTGTAGTCCTTCAGGCAGCTGTGTGGACACAGCATGTGTATGTCATCTGTGATGTCCATCATTTGATTAATGGGCAGGAAAGGGCCTGGTACACAGCCCTGATGTACAGACCTGATAACTGGGCCTGAGATATATGTCACTTGACACATTTCAACATAGTCAGATGCCACATATGTGATACACTGGTCTACCCATTTGGTGATATAGCTGTTTATGGCTACACCTGACAGTATTGAGTGAATACCTCAGTGTGGATTTAAGTCAAATGCCTTGACCTGGTCAAGTTCCACAAGATGATACTGTTAACATCATTTATGCCCTCAATGACCTCTTTGAGGACATCTATCAGATGTAACAGACATGACATAGTATTAACACCTGACACAGGTCTATTGCACAGAGCCAGAAAATGACTTGTGTACATGGAGAAGAGGTCCATGATCACATGTTGGTCCACCTTACAGTTGAAAAGAGTCAGGATGTGTCTATACATGCATGCATCAGGTGCTGTCCCCTCTACGCAGATGGATGCATGTTGATGTACACTCTTGTATGGGAATATAGTCCATGTGGAGGGTTTGTTGAAGTGTGCATTCAACCGTGTTAGGAAGGTGTATGTGCTGAGTCATGCCACAGGCAAAATGTGATGTTCTCAGAGGCCATTGATTCATTTTGCTTGGCTGAAGGTAAGACAGTGCACACTGCTTATCATGATCTGGCCTAAGGTTCTGACACAATCCCCCAAGCAGGTATCATTGATATATCCTCCCAGCTTGGAATTAACCCTTACATCAGTAGATGGAAAAGTGATTGGCTTACCACCAGAACATATACTGTGAAAGTTGGTGAATCAACCTGTACTAGTAGAGCTGTCATCATTGGCACACTCCAGAGACCTGTGCTTGGTCCTTCACTGTTTGGACTCTATTTCTCGAGAGCTCAGGCTAAAGTATAATGCCTTTGCCTTACTACGTTTGCTGATTCTTGCATATTGGGTGCAATCACTGAGTCCACCAATGATGATAACATAGTATAGGGAGAGCTAACACAGAAAAATGAATGGAGACAAAGGCATATAATCTACATCTAAATGCAGAAATGTGTCTTTTTTATGTTCTCTGAAAAGTGAAATTCCATGTTAATCACAGCATTGACAACAGTCCTGCTATGCTGACTATGATTGATGCCAGCACTTGGAACACTTGTGGATGGCACTTGAACTTTGACCACCAAGTGTCCACAGTGGTATTGAATGCCTATGTTGTGCACATCATATGTCATGCCACCATATGAAGATCTTAGGATTTTATGACAGCACTGTAGTCAAACCTCATCAGAACAGTAATAGAGTGTAATGCTGTCTTTTGCAAGTACATCACCAGACACATACAGCAGCTGGAGACACCACAGGGCTTTCTCAGCAAGACAACACAAGGCCTATAAACTATGCCATCATGTATGTGGATAGAGTTAAAGCCAAGTCATTGTACTCTGTGTGTTATAAGATGAGATGGAGTCTGCCTGGCCTTCACGCTAGTGTCTGACCCTGCTCTAGTGAGAATACTGCATATCGAAAAATCTGATATAGCTGATGACATTAGCAGTGTCTGTTCAGGAGAATATGGCAATAACAGTGTCCCACATGGTGGTGTAAAATGCTCTCTGTAATGTCAAACAACAGCTCACACACACATTTGACTGCAGTGAGAATAGAACCCCTTCCTAAGTACAAAGACTACAAAACCCAGTACTTTACGCAAGCACCACAGCTGTAGCCCAACTTAGATTGTTTCAGTCAACACTTTATAGCTGATTACAACAGAAGTTTCTGTTGAGGAGAATATAAGTGTCCCACATGGTGGTGTAAAATTCTCTCTGTAATGTAAAGAAACAGTTTTCATGCACACATAATTGACTGCAATGAGAAGAGAATCCTTACCTATTGAAGGTACACAGACTGCAAAACACAGTACTTTACATAAGCACTGCAATACACGTCTGACTTCTATAAAACTGCAAGTAAACTTGTGGTAGATGACAGCAGGTCACGTGGGGGAAAAGATGTTGGGTGGGCTGCATGAAATAGATGTGTACACATCTGTGAGAATCAAAATACTACCAATCTTTGGTAACATAGCAGTAACTGTGGGATACACACTTCTGCTCTTCTGTTTAGAGACACACACACACCCAATTGACTGCAGTGAGAACAGGACCCCTATCTATCCAAGCACACAGACTACAGAACACAGTACATTATGCAAATGCCACAGCACCAGTCTGACTTTTCTAAAGTAGATGACATCAGCAGGCTATGTGAGAGCTAAAATGATGGGAGTCATGAATTGGCTCATAGCTTTATATGCTCATAGCAGGCTACTAGACTGATGGCCCTACAGTGTTTAGAAGCCTAGCTGTATAAAAACAAAAGTACCCTTATTAAGCTCAGTTGGATGGTCGCTGTTATCAGTTTTGTGAGCAGCACCAACTGGCCCTGTCCATGAAGAACATAGGTGTCACCCCAGAGGTGACTTTACAATCACCCAAGCAGTAGGCAAGGTTGCACTTGAACAGCGTCACTAAGTAGCACTGCTTCACATGCAGTGGAAGCCTATTATAGAGGAGTGTGAATCATCGGGGGATATATCTCTCCCAGTATGTCACCTGGTGGATAGCCAACTGGCTCACAGACAGGACTTAGAAAGTTAGAATTGGGGAGTCCACCTCTACAAAGAGGCCAGTCACAAGTGGAGTCCCTCAGGGATCAGTCCTTGCACCTCTCCTTTTTGGCATTTATTTCTCCAAAGTCAAGGCCAATGTCAGTGGTCTCTGGCTGACTAAATTTGCAGATGATTGCAAGTTAGGAGCTGTCATTGAATCTCACACTGACACAAATGTTCTCCAGGAGGGGCTGATACTGACAAACAACTAGTGGCAGAGTCATAGATTAAAACAAAATGCCAAGAAATGCATAATACTTTGGTAAGTCATCCATCCCTGGTAACTATCATATTGACAATAAACCCCTTAGAGTTGACCCAGTAGTCAAGGACTTAGGGACAGACATAGATAGTAATCTAGCATTTGATCATCATGTGTCCACAGTGGTGAGGAAATCATTCTATGTTGCACATATTATAAACAAAGGTATCACATCTAAGTCCAAGGAAGTCATTGTTCCACTATATTTGTCATTCATCAGACCTATCATTGAGTACAATGCCCCCTTTGGTATGTACCTAATAAAGCATATCCAACATATGGAACATCCACAGAGGTTCCTCACTAAAAAAATACAGGGTGTAAGTAATATGTCCTATGCAGACTGCCTCAGGGGCCTATCCCTGCATTCTGTCTTCTACAGGATTTTGAGGTGATATTTATGCCTGGCATACAGGGCATTGTCAGACCCCATTGCAATGGACCTCCTGCATATTCACAAAACAAACAGTACCAGAATTACCCATTCTAAAGACTTAAACCTTACCTGTGATATAAATAGGACCTGCTGGAGAGATAGGTATGCATCCCAGAGACTACCCTACCTATGGAACAGTGTCCCCATCCATGTGAAGCGGAATTCCTCCCTAATCCAATTTAAGAGCAATTTGGACAATTGGATGGTAAACCGGACATTCATCACTGGTTTTGCACCGCTGTCTCTGATGCAAACAGGTAACTTTTAAATGGTTCATCTTTCAGGCCCATGCTTACACTTATCAAGGGTATTAGAACTTGTCAGAGATTTGAGATGCATGGCTAGGCTTAAAAAGGCCCTTGTGGTCATTAGCCTAGTAAACACCTATGAACCTATGAACCCAGCATCTTCTGTTTGTCACAGGCTAAGGTTGATAACGCTGGGCCAAGTTATTCTTAAAACCATTTGATTTGCAGATGTGCAAAACATCAGGTAGGGCAGGGTCTGAGACTGCTCTGTATGGCAGGCACAGGTCACCTCTCAGCAGTCTGCATGGTACTGAGTACAGTGACAGGTCTTTCACTCTTTCCATGTATGTCATGTTTGGGGGCTCTGGAGTCTCCCAGGCCCAACTCTGTGTTTTCTCCAATTGCTGCAGGTGTCTGATGAGGTACAGACAGAATGTAACATTGTACTCAATTAGTAGTCTGATAAAGGTAGAGTACAGCAGAGGTATCACCACCTTGGTCTTGGATGTAATGTCCATATCTATGATGTGTGCAATGCAGAATGTGTGTGTCACCACTATGGACACCAAGTGATGATAGTGTGGATTGCTATCAACATGTGTTCCCAAGTCTCACAATACTGTATTTAAGCTTAGATGGGTGCTATGTATATCATAATTAGAAGGGGTACTTCATTAAAAAGAGGACAATGAGCCAGTATATGCTTTAAAGTTCAGTCCATGAGTTTGGCAACATTTGTCTGTGGCAGCCCTTTCTATAATATGTTACCATCATTGGGGAACTCTGCATTAGTGCATCCATTACCAGTCACCTGCAAACTTGATAAACCACAGGCCATCTATTGTTGTCTGCATTTCAGGGATGTAGTTTGCAAAGAGTTGAGGGTCCAGCACAAATCCTTGTGATATTCTAATGGTAAGTGGATAGTGGTGGAGGTGCAGTCCCTAACTTTGAGAGTGTGTGTTCTGTCCGTGAGCCAGTTGCCTATCCCTGTACTACTGTAATTCCTACATGGAAGATCTTCACTATGAGGCATGAATGGGGGATAGTGTGAAAGGCCTTGGATAAGTCAACATAGGTGGTATGTCCTGTTATCTCTCCAGGTCTGTGGGTCAGTATCCAAGAAGTCCACAGGGTTCAATAAGCAAGATCTACCCCGACAAAAACCAAATGGGTTGGGCCAGTATGTTGAAGGTCAGCTATGTTCCTGTGGATATGGCCCATGCTGATTCTTTCCCTAGCCCCTTGCAGATAAGGTTTTTAAGCATATGGGTCAATAGTTGTAGTTCTGCATGTTACCAGACTGATGTGCATTGCATAGCGCCCTCAACATTTGATATTGCATTTTGTACTGTGGTTGATATATGTTTGGAAAAAGTAGTGAGACACCAGAGTTGCACTGCTTGTAGGGGTTGCAACACACAGATGTATTGTAAATATATGACATATTGTTAGATAGGGCCCTCAGTTTGTAATGTTTCCACATGTAATTTTGTGTCATACACAGGAAATGAACAGTAAAAAGCAATAATTCAGCATAATATGTGCATTTTCATAGTGAAGCGAGTAGTGTGGTTGTGCAAAGGTAGCCAAAGTACATACATATGTGTAATACACATGTTTGCACTTAGATAAGCAGTGGATGAATGTGAGCTGCATTGGTAAAGTCTGACACTTAGTACTGAGTCTATGAAATACAGCTGCTGCTTCACTGACTCCATGGCAGCATGTTTTAATGCATTGATACATTCATTGTTGGGACCAGATGGTACTGGGTTCAAAAACAGGTTTATATAATACTTTTAAATACATTTCTGCCTTTCACTATTGGTGCTCAATGCACAGCTTTGAGCAAAAATGGATTAAGGAAGTGAAATGGGGTAGATAGGACAGTAATGAAATGGGGAGAAAACACAGGGATGAACAAAGGGAAAGCAGGGCAGAATATGCAGGAGGGAGGTAGAAAAGAACTGTACCTATCCATTTCTTTAACATTATAAAGTGAACATATTTTCCAGATATTAAGTGAATTTGGACTGTCACCTCCAGAGACTGGGGTGACCACAATAAAATCATGTTATATAGCCAATTGGACTGAATCAAGTGTGTCAAGAAGACATGTGTAAAATAGAGAGGTTTCTATGGCATTTTTTTTCTTGTGGGACAGATGCCGATATATTTTTTTTTTTGAGAGAGAAGAATGTTGGAAAGGGATGCAGGTATGTCTGGGTCAGATAAGTTGGGAAGATGAAACAATTGCAGACGGACAAGACAAACAAGACAAGAAGTAGGAACTGTGATGGGCAAAAAAGCTTGGGGGACACCGTGATTGGGGTGAGGGTTGGGACATCCCAAACCTATGGTCATACCTCTCAACTGCCAAGATTTTCGCAGAATGTCCAGATTTCTTCCTTATATTTTTGATCTATTCTTCATAAAATTTTTGGTTTTCTGGCAAAACTGGGATACTCTGAGGACTGAAGTTACTAAATAATGACATACATTTGAGTTTCAGACTTCAAATGCTTCAGTAAATGCATGCAAACACAAATTCTGTTGTTATAGCAACTTTCTAAGTTTATAACAGCAATATTTAAAATTTGTCCCTATTTTTCGGCCTTTTTCTGTCCTATTTTGTTAGGCTGTGTCCAGATTTCTTGCACTAAGAGGTTCAGAGGTATGTCAATGGTCATCAAGCCGGGTGAAAATTAATATCAAGTCCTCACCCGCTGAACTGTCATCACTGTCACCTCACTCCGCTTCTGGTTGGAGTGTTTAATGTCTCCTTCTCCTTCTCCTAGTACTATGCCAAATGAGGGAGAACAGCCTCTCCAGCTGGTGTAGGTGTGCAGCAAAGGTGTGGCACAAAACCAAACAACTTTGTACATTTTAAAATACACAAATACAGGTCACTTGTGGATTAATAACTCCGCTGGATTCAAGGATTTCATGCCTAGATTCATTTCAATGAAGGTTTTTTCATAATACTTTGGGCCATGAACATTTGTTTAATAGAAATTCCCTCTTAATTTCTGGGACTTGTGGTGTTTGACTTTTGCTCTGGCCGATCACATATGTGATTTGCACTATTATATTCTACTTATTTATTTGCTACACCCATAACATTGTGAAACTGTAGAAAATTGTTAACACTGTTTGGAATGTGTATTGGACTGTGAGGTCTATGCATATTTGCTCTTTAATTGATATGTTCTAACATGGGGCCTGGTATTGTGTTTTCTGTTCATCTATCTGTATGGAATATTGAATTGCTATTATGCATATACCACTGTATAAGCATTTCTAGGGCATAGTTAGGGAAATTATTACAGCTTATATAGCTAAAGACGTCATTGTATGTTTCTCCCTCAAACTAACTTTTATTTAGTCATCCTAGGGTAAATGTTAGAAGGGAGTTTTTTAGTGTATTGAGTTTTTCGACGTCATTGCATGTTTCTCTATTAATTTTGCCTAACAATTTTGGATGGATTACACAATTTTCATGACTGACCATAGTGTTCTGGGCCTGATCGGAATAGAGTCAATGATTGTCATGGTATGGGCATTTTTGCAGTAACCTTATTGGAATGTCCCTATATATTTTTTCTGTATATTTTCTCAGTATTTCAATGCTCTTTTCTCAGGTAAGGATTTTTTTTAATCCAGTAGTTTGTTTATATTCAGGTGTGGGTTCTTCGAGTGCTTGGCCAACTCTTTATACATAGGAACACGGAGATGGTGGTTGCCATCTTTACAGTTGTGTTTGACATTGTAATGTAATATGGAACATCATATGGGCTTCAGATATGGACTTGATTAGAATTCGGAGTGGTTGTCAACTATTTTAGAGCTTACATATTGCTTTTTCCTAGATGTTTGAAAGTAATACAACTAGCTGAAGGGCTAACTATAGGGCTTTGTGGTATCTGGATTCCCCTGTTTTTCTTGAAGATTTTTTACACATTTGACATCTTTTATGGTGTTTAGGTGGATATACTGTGCCAAATTAATGGCTGAGGTTGGGAAGTAATATTGGCCACCAATCTTTTGGATATTCGGACCTCTACAGTACATCACCAATATTATCCATTTACATTAGTTTGCCAATTTGAAGGGGCTGTTGTTGTTTTATTAACATTTTGGTTGGCTGTCCATGGTCTAGTACTGAATCCCTGGTCACCTCTTGTCTACTGGCCACTGGACCCTTTGTCTCAGCAAGCTTTTTGAGTATTTTGTTACCCTTTTTTTGGGATTATTCTCCCTGTTGGACTTTTGTATTGCATCTCATTTTGGGGGTTCTTCATTTTTGGGAAATATACACATGTATAATGTTTGGATGATAGTCTCCTTTGGTGGCATTGGTTGGGCAGTTTACTGAGCCTCTGGTCTAATTTTGGTTATTGTATTTCACTAGAATATTATCTGGTTTGAATGTGAGCTTATGGTCATGGATCTCGAAACTATCCTGAATGGCTTATGTGCCAATAAAAATGATATGAGTGTTTGGGATTATGAATGAGACTGGCATTGATAAGGATGCTCTCAGTACAGATCTAGATGACGGTTGCAATCTGGCATTCAACAAGCTTGGTAGGGGGATGAAAACTCTCAGAATGAACATATGGCATCTGAAGCTCTTCAGAGCCTGTCAGAACAAGGAAATCTCGCCCAGAGGACTCAGGGTCCATATACAGCCCCTAGTGGGTAAGATGGATGATGAACTACTTAAGGATTGGAACCTGGCACTTACGCAGGTTTCCATGTCCTTTGTTCATATCCTTAGCTCATATTATGAACGCATGATTGATACAAACATTGTGGAAGTGAAGAAGCTTTGTGAAGAAATGAAAAGATTTGAGGGTCAACCTCAGTATGTTGTTTGTCTGAACAAGTTATCAAAGGGGCTACTTACCTTTGAGAAGCAAACACAGGAGAATAAATACGAAAGTTCAATAGGGATGTAATGGATTACCATAGGGGTAAACATTTTGAGGTGTCTAAAAATGTTAAATGTGTTGAGACCACTAGGCCAGCTGGGGCCAATAGTAGGAAGAGACCCAGGTCCATTCTAAGAAAGACAGATTCTTATTATAGCAGTACCTCGGCTGAGGAGTCCTCAGTCACTGATATTGATAGTGCCAGCACCCGGGAATCACCCACCCCTAAAAAGCAACACAATGTGGACCACCCTTTAGATGTAACAGGAGGAGGGGTGAGAGGAAACATAGACATAGGAACAGGAATAGTTACGGTGGAGGGACTATTACAGACCCTGTTGACGCATTAGATGACAATAATTACAATGTTTTGAATATTTCTAATGTTATTTTAACACAAGAACAGAAGCAGCTCCTTAATAAAAGTTTGAATTTTGTGCCCATTTTTTTGTTTATTTTTATTTTATTTATTTTACATTTGTTGACCGGGATAGTCCGACTGTATGCATGTCCATTTTCAGCGGAGGCCCGGGGAGAAAAGCTCCAAGGGTAAGCAGATACAGCATTACATAATACCAGCATTACATATTACAAACAGACTATTTACAGAGATTACATAAGTAAGCAAGTTAAACAAGTTCCACAGGTTACAGTTAATCCCGAGCACAAGTCAGGATTAAATTAAATTACACAGTAAACTGGTTAACAGATTTTTACACATTCTAGAGAGAGTTAGCCAGGCTTGATACATTGACATAGCCAGTTAAGTGACAAATGTTGTTTGAGTCTAGTTTTAAATTGACCTAAGGTGGAAAGTAAGGTAATATCAGCTGGAAGAGAGTTCCAGGATCTACTTACAGAGTTTGCAAAGAGAGAATCACCGGCTGTGTTATTAATTTTGCTAGTCTGAATTAGTAGTCTGTTAGAGGATCGAAGCGGTCTAGGATTGTTATAGGGGGTGATAATATTTTTAAGTGCAGGAGTATTGTTTGGATTATAGAGGATTTTATAGGCCATAATCAGTTGGTTATACTGGATTAGGCTGGGTAGTTCAAGCCAACCAAGCTGATTTAGATAAACTTGTATGGTATCTGACTTATATGACTTTTGCCATAGACTTAATCTCAAATTATTTTTTTCTGGCGACAATTCTCAAAAGTCTACTGAGTTCAGATTCCTTAAGTCTGATTTCCAGCCACCAATGAACAAACTTGTGTCCATCTTTTTACAGGCAGTGCTTAAAGATATACACTTCAACACTGGTGATTTTCTAGTTTTGGGTCATAATTTAACTATTGGAGAAAGTAAAGCTTTACAAGAATTAAAGGATAATCGCAAGATTGTCACTGTACCTGCGGACAAGGGATGGGCAGTAGTCATATTGAACACAGATTATTAGGGTATTATCTCAGAGGTGGTCAAATCTCATCTCGCTGTTAGGAATCCTCAGAAGCAGATTATGTATCTTTTGCGTAAAATTCACAAATCATTGACAAAGCCATCAGGCCAGCCTATTGTTCCGGGGATAGGTTAATTGACTGAACCCCTCTCGGCCTTTTTGACTCAATATTTGAAACCGCTGTTGGATCTGATTAGAGCACTCATACAGGACACTACACAGTTTCTGAAAATATTGTCTGATACACAACTAGATCCTGGATGGCTTCTTTGTACCCTAGATGTTAAGGCTCTGTATACCAACATCCCCCATTGGGCCGGTCTTCAGGCCTTACAATTCCTTCTGGATTGTGCCAACTTATATCCAGCTGGATTTAACACCTTACTTTTATGTAGGGCTGAGCATGTGCTCACAAAAAATTTTTTTATTTTCAGGGGACAGTTTTTGCCAGATTCAAGGCACGAAAATGGATGCATCATTTGCACCAATCTATGCGGATTTGCTCATGGCCTTTTTGGAAGAACAACTAATATATGATCCCTCTCATAACATATACATTGAAGAAATTGACATCTGGCGAAGATATCTGTATGATTGTTGGATGGTATGCAGGGCGGATATGGGATTTCTTCTTGAGTTTGTCCAATACCTTAATGATAATAAGTGGGGTATAGAGTTCACTCTTCACCTGGATAGCAACAAAATCAACTTTTTGGATGTTACTATCTGGTGAAATTTGGACAACGCTCTCAGCACAAAGGTTTTTTGGAAATACCCTCAATATAACAATCTGCTTCATGCTACTAGCTTGCACCCCAGCCATACCATCTGCAACATCCCGAAATCCCAATTTTTACTTATTAAGATAATCAGTTCTACTCAGGATGAATATTACTCTTCCCAGCAGGATCTTTGTAACAGATTTTGGAATAGGGGACACAGTGACTTTGACATTATTTCTGCCAGCAATTGGGCCAATACTCAAGACAGGATGTCATTATTAGAATACAAGGCAAAGACTAGGGGAGACACTAGTGATACCATCAGGTTTATAACAACGTTCGGGAGAAACACAAATATTATTCATGAAACTATTCACAGACACTAGAACATCCTATTGGCCAATGACAGTCTATGACAGGTAATGGGGATGAGGTGTCAATTTTCATTCAGGAAAGGCAAAACATTGGGTTCCCACTTTCCCATTTCAGGCACATCAGTAGTGGGGGTGCTATATACCAACAACTCACTTTGTCTGGGGATAGTCTTTTTGGCACATTCCCTTGTGGACATTGTTCTTCATGCCGAACAATTTTCCAGCACAGATACCAGTAAAGTGTATGACATTAAATTCTTTGGGAATTATGGAACTGACTGGATTGTCTATTTGGAGACTTGTAAATGTTCAGCCTTTTATGTTGGTCAGACAACTCGTCCACTAAGAATACGTATGTCGAAACATTGGAGTGGCATACACAATAAATGTGATACTAATGCTCTCTATAGACACTGCCTGACACATACCAGTGCAGATTTTCATTTTTTTAATAATTGATAGAATTACTGGTAATAGGAATAACATGCAAGGATGACAGAGTATTTTGAATAAGAAAGAAAAAGAAAAAAAAAATTTTGGATTATTAAGCTGGGATGACTTTTCCTACCTGGACTAAATGATCATTTATAGTGGCCTTTTATTTTTTCTGTATGTAATCCAAAATAATCTTTACCTATCTGCATGCTTTTTACTTGATTGAAGGATGTGATGATGTTGATTTGTGTGTGGGGGCTGTCTTTTTCATTGGTGGATGGGTCTATTTATGGGGGAATGACTTCTATTGTTTCAAGGTATTCCACTGATGAAGGCTGCTATGCCAAAACCGGTATGAATTAAAACTTAATTTGCCTATTTTATGGCTTGATTTTGTCATTTTTTGCCTCTATCACCTGAGTGCTGGCCGTTTGTGTGTGGTTCCTGATTTGGTTTGGCCCTGCATTTGCCGTACGTGCAGAGCTCTTCTACTATTGCACACAACCCTAAGCATCATCCCTGGCAACTCAGTGAAGGTGATAAAATCACCATGTCTGCCACTGCTCTTGAAAGGTGCCACAGGACCAGCCTCCGGGGCAGGACAAACTTAAGGTGCAGGTAGTGCAGGGGCAGCAGAGGCAGTGCTGCCAGGTAGGCTCCCAGATGTGCTGGGCATTGGTGCTAGAGCCAGTAGAGGGGGGCAGGTGGATCCTGTGGGATAGCCCTACCCTTCTGTGCTTTGGAGCATTTAGTGATGTGGTACACATGGATGACATGGACACATTTTAGACAGCATATAATAAAATTAAAAAAATAAATAAATAAATATAATAAAAATTAAAATAAAAATCACTATTTACAATAAAATAAAATTACAATAAAATAAAAAAGTATATTCATAAAATAAAATAATGCAAAAATACTTTATTATAGATAATATGAAATAAAATAAGCAAAATAAGAGTTAGGATGAGAGGGAAAGAAGAGATAAGATTAGTACCTTCATATGTGACACAATGCTTTAATACAATTATCTGACTATTTTTCTTAACTTTTACATTTAAGACTACCACCTCCTGACAGATGCAAACTGCACTACAGATTGCAGCAAGTAATCCTTGAGATGTGCATATATTGCACATATGCATGTTCCAGTTATACAGACTGCAGGTTACAGCAAGACATTTATGCCACTGGTATAGAGATTTTACTTTAATTTAAATATTATTGAAGAATTAACAGAATTGTATAGCTGGGAAGTGTGGTATTTGAACACACAACCTCTGACTAAAGTCTAATATTGTACTCTTGGTTTGTGCTACAGACTAATGCATGCATACTTGCTTTTACAGTTGAGATATGCATGCTCATTGTGATACAACTGTATACAATACCTTTTAATGCTACAATAACACTACTCTAATGCTGCATACAAACCACATGCTTCCCTCATCTTCGCCAGTCTAGCCCCGTGGGTTTGGACATTGCATTCACAGTCACTGGCAGCTGTAAAAAAAAAACAAAAATAACAAAAGACCATTGTGAATACCAGGCTTGCCTATATTCAGCTTTCTAAGTCTTACATGTACTCTCTGTAGATGTTACATACACAAGTGTGGTATATCCTGTGTCCTAAATTCATCAATCCAGCAGTCACATGTATCACTCTTCCTTCTCTGTTGGTCATTATAATGATGCCTACATTGATCTCCAGTGTGCAGAATACTGACGGTACTGGAATACAGCCTGGGCTAAACTATCCCAATCCTCTGACTTATACTGGGAGCCAGAATAATCCCCCTCCAGAAGCCTGTTGCTGTTGTTCTTAATTAGGAGTCCAATAAATATCTTGGACTCCTGGACACCCCACCGATGTGCCTTAAATGTGGCACCTTCTTCACAAACACCTGCCATGTCTGCCATGAGTCTACTGCAATGGATACAGGTGTTTCCCCACTAATTCCAGTTATGGCATTTACTGGTAGTGGGCACAGTGCTTGAAACTGTTGCAATCCACTTACCATCACACAAATGCATTACTTGGCAGTGTGTACCCCTGAGCTATGCATTTGCATGATGGTAAGGGGAAAGCAGCATTGAGCCATTATGTAAGTGCAATTACAATTCCAAAGTTATTGGATGTACAGGCAGCTGTGTACATGTGTTGGGCAAATGGGAAGGCAATGTGACTCCAGACAGCAGAATTATGCTTACAGACTATAGTACACAGTATACCCACAGTCATACATCCAATAATAAATGTGATGATACATAGATAAATAATGACATAACCGATACAGTACTACTGTGGCAGCCCTCATACATGTTATTGATATCAGCTCCACTATCTCAATTGTTATAAATGAGAATGACTATAATGGGAAGTGGAGCAACTGTAAAAGTGTATGGAATATCCTGTGCTCTAACCCAGGACCATGTGTATGGCAGTACTACACTTAAAACTGTTGCTACAAGAAGGTTGAAATAACACTTATTTATCTTTCAGTTCATTGCTATAGACTGCAATGTCACACCAGTGAAAAAAAGGTTGCACACCCTGTACTAAAATGTAGGACCATTTGTACTCCAGGTGTACACTTACAGCTGCAGCCACAGGACTAGTTGCATGACATTCTCTATTTTAGTAATCATTCTTAAGGTCTTGGTGTTACCTGCTGTGCAACACTGCTTAGCAGGTTTGCGTGATGGCCAATAACATTAATTGAATTAATCCAATTTCTATGTTTGGCTGTCTGAGCCCTGTCTGCTTCCTGGGGTCCAGTTGTCCAGTTTGTGCACTGCCTCATTTTGTGCATATGAGATAAGCACAGCCAAACCTGGCATTCATTTCCTCAGTTCCCATGATTACATTAACTGCCACATCGTGCAAAAACTGCCCCCCCCAAAAAAAAAATAGACAAAGACAGAAAAGGAAAAAAGAAAAAAAAAAGAAGTAGTTGTAATGAGGAAAATCAATGTATGGCATACACACAAGAAAATGATGGCTTACATCAGCTATGTCTACATAGATCTATATTTGAACTCTCACTCCAATGCACTTTCTGAACATAAGATGGGTGCCTTATCCTTCTTTGCCACATAAATAGCTCTTTGCAGCAAAGAAATTAGCTCAGTCTGCACATGACCAACTGCAAATCTGGAGTGATATCAGACAAACAAGTGTTATTTGTATATTTATTGTTTTTGGATGTAGTGCACCTAGTGATCACACAACCTGTCATGATTATTGTTTCCAAATATACAGCTCTGTCTTACATTTCTGTGTTTGTTGGCCATTCTTCATTTGTCTAACCAGTAATCTGAGACATGAAGTGTGTATGCCATTACATATCATTGGCTTTAAAATGTGTGAGGATATTAAGTGGAAATAATACCATATGCAGTTGCCAACAAATGAAGGCCAGATTGGACGTTTAAAGAACACAACCTGTAAATTATATGCTGCTTACTTACATTTCCAACCTTACATCTAATACTTTGTAGATCTCACTTGACATACCCAGTGGAAGTAAGGCAGCCTACAGAGCTGTTGTGTTTTCATTCTCCCAACCACTAATCATTCACAATTGCAATCCCTTAAAACCAAACATTGAGGGAGTGTGTGCACTATAATTACATCTTCTACATGGATCCAAGTATTTGGGATACATCTATTTTAATGAGTTTACCTCTCATTTGCATCTTCACCATGCTAACAGCACTGAATCTACATCTTATAAAAAGGCAATTGGGTAGATAGGTAAACTGATAGTGAGGAGACTTGTTTATGCTGGGAAGCCTGCACATGAGGCATTTCTTCAGTATACATCTGTATAGAGGAGTATTGAACTCAGAAGGTATGCTTCTATTTTGTCTGCTACATACTGCATATGCTGGAATGTATTTAAGAAAAAATCTGAAACAAAGAAATTTACACTTTTATGTGTATGTGTTAGAAATATACTGATGGCATGCCCATGTTTGTCAAACCATTTCAGAGGTATACATGATTACCAATACATAAAAATGGAAATCTGTGTGATAAATATGTACAAATGTTTCAGGGGCAGTTCCATTGCAATGACTTTTAGCATTTGCTTTGTTAGCAAAATGCATCATTTCCTGTTATTTTTTTTTTGGGGGGGGGGCAAAGGTGAGTTTTTGTTATGGCACAAACATGGGTACACTATTCCTTTGGGAGGAGCAAATGTGAGTTACTGTTATGGCACAAACAAGGATATATTGATCTGGTTACTTTCCTTCTTTTGCATCTTGCTTATTGTTCATATTTCACATCTGTAGACTGTTATATGTTTCTCCAGGGAGTTATACTGAGAGACTACCTTTTCTGTTTTATCTGGAAACAATTATTTAGCAGTTATATGACAATTATGCGTATTATACTTCTGTTGTCTTTTACGACATCTAGGAGTAAGCCACTCAGACGTGTCAATTCTCAGAAACCCCCTTCATTGAGAACAAGGTTATAGTAGATGCCTTTAGGCAAAATGGTGCTTTTCTGCTGGAAAGGGGACAGGGAGATATGGTACATAGGATGCAAATTTGGCAACTAATAATAGATGATCTGAATGCCATGGATAGCCATGGCAGGACATATGAGCAGGTGACCCACAGGGCTACTGACATGATCACATCTGCACAGAGGAGAGCAGATGCAGTGGGCCATGACCAAATGGTTACCAGGGGAGGGCCTGCTATGGAACCACCACTAACACCCAATGAAGAGTTCTTGGCCAATATCAGAGATCCAGACAGCTCCCAGGAGAGTGAAGTATAACATGTGCTTGATGTTGGAGCAACAGCTTCAAAGACAGCAAGCACATCCTAAGAGGAGCTTCCAGGTAGGGTTTGGAATCTCAATGGTTAAATGCTGCTGCATAGTAAAACAATTGAAATCAATAAGTTACTTCTGTGTCATGTCTTTTTTGGGGGGTGATCGAAGATTGTTACACTTATTAACTTAGATTGGAGTTGTCAGCCAAGTTCTTGTTGAAAGTATAGTTGATGGACATATAAAGAGGTAAAATTATTACCCCCTTTGTTACTGTTAATTATGATGATATTGCCTTGAATCTCTTGCATAATGTCTTCCAGGACCATCTGAATTACAGTGGAGTATCTCACCTGCAGTTGATAAGACAAACATTTTTATGTCAGTACTGCTGAGCAATTTAAAGAAATATCTTGGTGTGTGCTGTTGATGTCAGGCCTGTTGTGTGTATTGCTGTACTGTCTGTATTAGTGGCAGCACTTTTACTTTGTTAGTATGGATCTACTTTCACTCACCAAAAGTTAGTTTTGTCGATTTGCAAAAAGCCGACTCCCTTTAAGCGAATGTGCAGTTTAACAAAAACACACTTTCAGAAAATACACATCAATGAATTACATTTGGCAGTTCCTGGATCCTGTGGAATAACAGGTACAATGTTATTTAATAGTAATTTACACTTCCAATGGGAGTGGAAGGTGTACAGTCATTTGGGCTTGTTGATATGGATCACAGTGAGGATAAGGAAATGTGACATTTTTCCCACTGTAGTGCAATCTCAGAGATAGTATATATAATCATCAGGGGTGTGAGGGCACACACATGGGTGGTGCAGGGGGGCTTGCCCCTGCAAAGATTTGTTTTAGGGTGTATGCACATGTTTTTGTACTTTGTTGATGTGTATTTTGTGAAAGTGCATTTCCGTTAAACTGCATTTTTACTTAACTGTAGTCAGCTTTCTGAAATTTGATAAGGTGTGCTTTCAGTGAATGAAAATAGATCCTGCTAGCATATATTGGACTATAGTAGTGCAGGTATTCATTTTTTTCTGTGTTTTTTGCTTTATATCAGAGATGATCATAGCAGTGGAAGTGCGGGTCCTCTGCCACCTGATGTCAATACATCAGCAGACTCTGATGATGATTGTGGCCAAACTGAGGCACAGTCAGGGGGTGTAGAGGTGGAATATGACACTGAGGTTGACATACTGTCATCCCATGCAATTCCATCGGACACACTTGGTAGGTCTATGCCTACCCATTCCAGTCAGCCCTCAGATATTAGACAGGTGGGGGCACAGCCACTGATCAAGGATTTGTAGCTACTGTGGCTTCAGTGCCTGTTGACTCTGGCTGTAGCCAAAGTGTGGGAAATGTGCTATGCAGGAGAGTTTGATAGGCATCTTGGAGGGGACCTGCTGTCCCTGCTCCACCTGATGCAGGTGTCTCTGCACGTACCACTCAACATAAGTTTTGGACCATCAGGGAGGCACAGGCATGTTCCCATAGGTGCTCCATTCACATGTTCAGGGATGTATATGTGGCACAGCCTGCCATGTCTGACTGCCTCCACTGTGTTGCCAATTCAATGCACCAGATGAATGACAAATTGGAATGAGGGGTGTCTGTCATAGAATGAGCAGTGTCTGTGATGGAGCATCTACTGGGAGGGAAATGGCGTCCTTGTCAGTGTAGGTGAGCCACATCATCTGCTGTCAGACAATGTGGCCATGACTGATCTTGCTCCCATAGTGGCAGTATTGCCAGTACTACTTCAGTGGGTGTGCTGGCCACACCCAGATGTGGAAGGCCATGGGGTCATTGTCCTGGGCAACCCCACCATGGGAGCTCTTCCAGCAGACATCAGCCACATTCTGGTAGTAGCACTGCATCTGACAGTGGGAGCGGACATGCTGGTGCAAGTCCTGGCAGAGATAGCTCTCATGGTCAGGGATGACAGAGATGAACTGCCACCTATACCATGCATGGCTTACACCTGTCCAACATACCAAGATGTAGAGCCAGCACAGAGCTTGGCTGTCTTTATGTAGACTCTTCCACATCAATTTCACCAGGAGGACTCCTATAGATACACACACACAACAGTTACTCATTTTGTCGCAATGGTCATTTGTTGGTTTATCCAAATGCCTGCTTCTCTTCCATACTTACACACACTCACTGACCTTTTGTATCAGCCTAGGATTCCTTCCCCCCACACACAACACCCTGCCTGTGCAGGTAATAATAGCTGTGCCATATCATTGTTTTCTATCTTTTGGATTCAAGGATACATAAGCTTTGCGTCTGATGCTCAGGGTGCATAGCTAGCTTAGTGCTTAGTATATCTGCATTTGTGGTGTTGAATGGGTAATTGTAGCTTTGACTTTTATTGGCCTTGTAAAGTTAGGCAGTAGATAGCATCAACATTTCACAACTTTATAGTGAATGATCTCGTGAGGGCTGTGAAGTCAGAGACTACAATCTGTATCATTACTTAAAGCAGCTGGTGACTTTAAATCAAAGGGGGGCTGCAGGAAACAGCTGAATGGGTGGGACCAATGGGGAAGGTTGTGGCAACTAGAAAGGGGTGGAGCTATGATAAAAAACAAACCATCATTATGAGAGTCCAATCAAGACAAAGTGAATTATAGAAGAAAAATATTTCAATGCATTGGCTATAGGACAGCTTACTTAATATCTAGATGGAAACAAAAAGGTTGTGAGGCATGAAAAAAAAAAAAAAAACTTTTTTAAATACATTACTGGAATGCCAGTCAAACTCATATATAAAAAAAACAAACAACACTCAACACAAACCGCTTCTCCTTGCACTACAGTTCTAATTATAATTTATATTCAGCTTTATAAAAGTACCAAGTAACATGCTGAAAGTAGCAATCTCTGTGATACCCCCACTTGTAAAAATGTTTCTTATCTGAAAAAGACCTGCTGCCTGACAACAACTATCTACTTGTTTCATGGGGAAAACATGATCAAAGTAAAAAATGAAATGAACTTGCTGTTCAAGAAATAAGCTCAATATAAATTGCTTAAAGGAATACTGCACAGGTTATGGATCACACATGATAGAGCGGCATTCTTTTTAGTTTACGGGTAAAGCCTGCAAAGATGACTGGAGTCTCCAACAATATAATGAGCTTATGAAAATACTGTAATCCTGTCCTTTATTTCAAATATTGTCATTATGCATTTCAATATCTAAGGCTTATACGCTATCTAGTTATGTAAATATTCTCTGCATGGCAACAACAAAAAGTCTTTCAATGACGGTATGTCTTTAACAATATGCTTATTAAAGCTCACTTGCATCTTACAATCTAATACAAACTTATCTGATGGTCATTAAAGCATTGCTACTTAAACACAGAGCAACAGGCACTGCAACAACATGCATTTACTGAATAATAAGAAGCATAAATCAACAGTATAAAAATATGACGGTAAACCAGAACATTCTGCAAAATCAAGAACAGATGAAAAGCCACTGTAGTAGTTGTGTCTACCTTTGATGGGGGGATACTCTGCACACTTACACTGCATAACTGCTCCTTGCCTTGCTTGGACACATCCAGAGTCACTATGTGGGGGAGTGGGGTGTAAAAAGTATGTCACAATTTGAAATGTCTCTGGCTGACGGTGATGGCCCTGACACATTTGTCATACCTCTCAGCATCAGAGCAAAAAATTTGGACAAAGCTATAAACATAAGTGGGACAAAGGACAAGAAGAAGGAGGTTTCTCTGTTCACAGTGAGAGAGGGAGCTTTGAGCCACCTATCTGTCCCTGCTCCACCTGATGCAGGTGGATGAGTGGTTCCAGCCCAGATGTTAGTAGTTTATTGGCCATTTTGGGTTAATTTCTATCTCTTTCATTCCCCTACTATAAAAAATGCATTTGCACGGTTTTGTCCACCGGGCAGCACTGGTTAGCTACAGTTAAATTATTCCTGGCTGTACTAAGTCTCCTCTTCAGTTTTTCCATTGAAACTAGTCTAACTCTCAACCTAAGCACTCAAAAAGCATCCTACAGTCCAGCACTTTCTCAGACCTAATAGCAAGCACTAATATACCCTGACACTGATTGCCCAGCTGGGCAAGGCTCTTTATTCACCCCTCACCATCCAAGCAACTAAGCAGCTCAACATACTATTCAGGCATGACCAAAGGGCAATTTCAGGTGTACTCTCCAGTCCAACTGGTGAATCTGGGTATCCTTAGGCAATGTTGCAAGTGCCTCATGTACACAGACAACTCTCTCCGCCTACCACAAAACACTAACATATGCAAGAGATGCAATTATACAGCCAAACTGGAAGCTAAGCTGTCTCCACCCAAGACTGGAACAGACAGTCTAGAGGAGAAGGTTAACACTTGCACCACACTTTCAGCCACATCCAGACCTACTAAAACAGCACTGGCAAAAATTACACATAAATACACAAAATCATACTCGGAGGCTCTAAATAAAAACCTGCAAAAGCATCAGAGACCTCCAAAGCAGAGACTCAAATAACCTGCACCTCCTGTCACTAACCAGACAACACATAAAACACAAAATCAGTGTGCAGCACAATCACAGCCCTTAAGGTGAAATAACATACCTAACACACTAGTAATAGGTGACTCTATAGTCAGGCACACTGATGTCCCACTCACTAGGCTGGACAAGCAGAAGGTTACTGTTAGCTGCCTGTCGGGAGCCAGAATCCGCCACATAACACAAGCACTCAGGTCACTCCAGAACAAGTATGACACTGTCATTGTTCATGTTGGTGTGAATGACCTGAGATGTACCTCCTTGGACTACATGAAAAGAGACATGGAAGAGCTCTCTGATCATGTAGCCCAGGCTGGTATGACCATGACCCTGAGTAGCATCCTGCCCTCACCAAAAATGATACCTCAGTATAAAGAAAAAATTATCAATTTCAACAATTGGCTAAGCTTCTGGTGTCATTCAAAGGGGATCCAGTGTCTGTCATCCTGGGACGACATGTTCACCAAGCCACGTTGCTTCCCAAGAGATGGCTTGCACCTGTCACCCCTAGGCTTTTGAACACTGGCCAAGGCTCTTGCTGCCCCCATAGCGCCTTTTTTAGGCAAGGCTCAATAGTCAAACCCACCTCCGTAAACAGCACAATTAACAAAAAACTGAGGGTTATGCTACTCAACGTCAGGAGTTTAAATCTCAAAATGCACACACTCAAAGCACTCCGCAGTATGGAGAACATCAACATTTGTGCAGTAACTGAAACCTGGTTCAAGGCTCCAGAGAGCACCCCAGCACTACCGGGCTAAAACTCATACCACACATTTCAGCCAGAGAACACAGACCGAAACACAAAAGGCGAGGGTGTATCCATATTCATCAAAGATACCAACACCTCCAGATTAGTGACGCAGTGTGATACCTCTGAGATCATCCATGTGCAACTAACATCGGGCAAATCTGCAATGCAAATTGTGACCTGCTACAGATCACCCTCCATGACCCAGGACCACGACTCCACCTTTCTGGAGACACTGGAAAACATGAAGGTCCTACCTAACACCCTGATATTGGGCAATTTCAATTCCCTTACCATTCACTGGGAAAATTACTCGAGTACAAACTCCAAGGCCCAGCACTTCCTGGAATTCATCAATGCAAATGCCCTGGATCAGCTGGTAAACTCCCCTACCAGAGGTGAAAACATATTGGACCTGATCATCACCAACATGGGCAACAGGTGTTCCACACCAGAGGTCAACCCCTCACTGGTTAGATCAGACCATAAACTAATCACTCTGGATGTCCACACCCCACCACCACCCCCAACTAAGGAAACCACAGTAAAAAAATTTTCTAAAGCAAACTTCACCTTACTTAAGACAGAGGTGGTAAGTTTCACAGCCCCCATGCTAAAGGATAATGCTGCCCAAGATGCAGAAACCTTTACAAATGCACTCTATGAGCACCTACAAGGACGCATGGATTGTGCCATCTCTAGCAAAACCAAGACTCACTCCTCTAAGAAAAGGAAACCAGTTTGGTGGACCCCTGCCATAAACAGGCTATACAATAGAAGGAGGAAATTAGTTCAGAAAAAAAGCAAATCCCAAGAAGGAAAGACATCCCTGATCAGTATCAGTAAGACACTAAGGTCCCTCATGAAATCATCCAAGGCTAACTTCGAAAGAAAAATAGCCAAGGATTCAAAAGATAACCACAAAGCCTTCTTTAGCTATGTTAAGAATCTAAGTGGCAACTCGCAGATATGCACTGAACTAGTGCAAAATAGTACAAAATATGCTGAACCTACTGATATTGCCAACATCCTGACAGATAGATTCAGTGCAAACTTCACCCCCCTCTCACCCCCAAAAGATCCCACAACAATACCGGAAAAGTGTAGTGTCCCAGAAATTACAGACGGAAATGTGAAAACAGCCCTTTCAAAAGCCAAAAACACAGCATCAATGGGACCAAGTGGTGTCCCAGTCCGTGTCTTGCATGAACTACAGAACAAACTAACCCCCCCACCCAAACACACTGTTCAACCTCAGCTTCTCCACAGCCTATGTGCCCATAGAATGGTGCACAGCAAAGGTTGTTCCTCTCCACAAAGGAGGGGCCACAACTGACCCTGGTAACTATCGCCCCATAAGCCTGACTAGCCTGATCTGCAAGGCTATGGAGTGCATCATTATGGAACTCATTAACAAAGACATTGGGAACCTTCAAACACTTGACCCGACCCAGTTTGGCTTTGTTAAGGGGAGATCATGCCTACTAAACCTGGTTGTCTTCTTCAAGACAGTCACCAAGGCCATAGATGAGGAAAAGGTGGTTCACACAGCCTACCTTGACCTCAACAAGGCTTTCAACACTATTCCCCACTCGGATATTACAGAAAAACTCACCAGCCTGAACATAAACCCCTATGTCATGAGATGGGTTGCCAACTGGCTTACAGACAGAACTCACACGGTAAGAATAGCGGGCTCCAGGTCCAACTCTAAACCAGTCACAAGTGGTGTCCCACAAGGCCTGGGACCCCTACTGTTTGCATATACTTCTCAGAAGTACAGGCAAACACAGGAGGATTATGGCTAACCAAGTTCACCAATGACTGCAAACTGGGAGCCATAATTGACTCTACAGCTGCCACGGACATCCTCCAAAAGGGCCTTACTGAGACGGACACCTGGTGTCAAAGTCATGACCTCAAGCTAAATGACAAAAAATGCATAGTCATCCCATTTGGGAAAAACAAAACACCCACGAATTACCACATAGGTGGCAGCCCCCTTAATACAGAAGATCTGGGGACCCAGGTAGATAGTAATCTCTCCTTTGACAATCATATTGCCAAAGTAGTTAGGAAATCCTTCTATGTGGCCAATCTAATTACTAAAGGGTTCACATCTAGAAATAAAGAGGTTATAGTGCCCCTCTACTCATCACTCTTTAGACCCATCATAGAGTACAATGCCCCATTTGGGATGTACCTCACAAGACACTTTCAACAGCTGGAAAGCCCACAAAAGTACCTCACCAAGAGGATTACTGGCCTCAAACATATGTCCTATGCAGCCCGACTGAAAAAACTCCGGCTGAACTCAGTGGCATATCGCTTACTCAGAGGTGATCTCTGCCTGACTTACAAAGCCATGTCCAACTCAGAATTGATGGACATGCTCCACCTAAAGAAATCCAAGTTACTGTGAGCCATGCGCTCTAGTGAGCTAAACCTCTCCACAACAATAAATAGAACATGCTGAAGGGATAGATTCCTGTCACAGGGACTCCCCCATGCTTTGGAACAAAATTCCAAACTACATTAGGCAGAGCCCCTCACTAAGACTCTTCAAGAGAAACCTTGACGAGTGGATGGGTAACGGAAAATATACCCCTGGGATCACTTCATTGGCTCTGCTTGACAGGGGATTAGTTAATTAATCAATGGGGTGGCGAAAGCCGACACACTCTGGCTAGTCTTATAAATACCCTTGGGCAGATAACCTAGTACCTACCTATGAACCTATGAACCTAAATAAGGACAATTTTTAAATATTGCCCTTATAAACTTAAAAAGATAATAGAATAGTAGGTCTTGTACTAGTATAAATGTTCTGAAGAGTATGAAATCTGAAACACAAATGTCTGTCATTATTTTCCGACTTCAATCTTTAATGATTTGCCACTAATTTTCCAGAAAAACACAATTTTATGAAAAATGGACCAAAGATGTGATGCAAAAATATAAAACAGCCACACAATACAGCTGGCAACCTGTCAAAGAAGAGTCACTTTTTTAATATTAGTACTGTTAACTTTAGCAGCTGACAAAATAAGAGAATCTACATGCATTTCTGAAATTACAAGTAATCTATAACTCTGATCATTACAGTTAATTATTAATTGTAAACCCTCCACGTTTTCTTCCAAATTTGCCATTTTGTGGAGGGATTATTAGGGGGAGAGCAACATTTTGAGCTAAAATCAGGAACAGCTGAGAGGTTTGCATATACCTAATTCTATAAAGCAATTTATTTGTGTGTACCTCTCAACCTCTTAATGCAGGAAATCAGGACAAGGCCAAATATATTGGGGGAACATACAAACAGTACTAAAAATTGCTCTTGTATAAACTTAGAGAGTTGACAGTACAACAGGTCTTGCTTTAGCATGCATTTTTCTGGAGTATGAAGTCTGAAACTCAATGTCTGTCATTATTTAGTGACTTCATTCCTCAATGATTTGGCAGAAAACCACAAATTTTATGAGGCACAAATCAGCAATAAGAAGCAAAAATCCATTCATTCTGCAAAAAACTGGGACAGTTAAGAGGTATAGTGCAGCTATGGCTGTCTGAGTTTGCCACCATTCCCCCTCACAAAATCATGGTTGAATGGAGCCTCCCCCTGCAGCTATTTTAATGTCCAATTACTTGGCTATTTCACCCCATTTACTATAAACACTGTAATATGCATATTGCTTTACTTCTAAGATGATTTGGATTTCAATTGAAAGTTTTATTTTACATTTTAAAGCGAAAACACTAATAGACATCTGCTAAACAATACAATGCAGTCTCACAATGAAAATAGACTTAGCACTAAAACTTCTCTGCCCTTAAAACTCAAATTCATTGAAACAGCATTGAAACCCACATTCAAAGAAAATACATCTGGCCAGTGGCAGATAAAGATTAACTCTGGGCTGTTTTCAAATCATAGGCCCCTTACACAGGAAACATACATGTGTTCCTTGATACACCTTCATGATTAAATTAAATTATATTCCATGTATAATACAGTAAAGTTGTTAGAGGGCATTTTAATTGTATTGTTTTGAACAATTTTCCAGTAAACAATGAAACAAAATGCATGCACCAATAATGACAAAACTGCCCAGTTCTGAACATTTCCATCATAAAAGTCTACTCAAACTTCTACAATCCATCAGTATCAGTAAATATGCAAAATCTCTGCAGAAGTAAAAGTCATCTAAATAATTCCACATTAAAGATATCTGTAACTAATGAGGTGGTTGCTGCTAGCAAGCAACTTTATAGTTGGCTGGCGCAGTGGTGCAGCAGTAGAGTTGTCACCTCACAGCAAGAGGTTCTCCGGTTCAATTCTCGGCTGGGGTGCCTTCTGTGTGGAGTCTGCATATCCTCCCTGCATTCGTGTGGGGTTCCTCCAGGTGATTTGGTTCCCTTCCACATTACAAAGACATGCGTCTGGAGGATTTCTCCCCGGGCCTTCTCTGAAAATTGGCTCATTCCAAGTCAGACTTTCCCGGTTAATAAATGTAAAATAAAATAAAAATAAATTAATTGTTTCATCTACAAATAAAGTGCCTGTTGCCCTTGAGGAATAAATTGCTTATGTTACATTAAAACTATGATAAGCTAGTAATATTGCAATAGGGAATGAATGGCAAACTAATAACAGGTTCATTGTTACTAGGTATCTCCACCAAAGAGGACATTCTCAGGACTGCAGCATCCACCCCCTTTGAAAGTACAGCACAGTACAGTATCAGCAATGCATCTATATACTGTGGGAGTAGAGCCCACAGCCTTCTGCATCAAAAGCAAGTGCACTACCTGTTTTGCTATTAATAATGCAAGCAAACAGCAAAAGCAGCACTAAACTTCTCTTCAAACTCTCAACTCCTTGTAAAATCCACTCGACACTCATCTGTATCTCTCAACTTTAAAGAACAAGAAATCTTGAAAAAGCCAAAATTTATTGAGGCGGGACAAAAGCTCAAAAACTAGGGACACATTTTAAACATTGCTTGTATAATCTTGGAAAGTTGCTAAAAATCCACTATGCCAAATCAGCTCTTTCTTGAAAGACAGGTAGACTGAAACCTAAATGGCTATCATTTAGTGACTTCAGTTCTCACCATAGCTCTCAACCTCTTAGCACAAAACACCTAGACAAAGCCAATAATGGGGGAATACACCTCCCGAATATATTCAGTGAATTCAGTTCTCACCATAGCTCTCAACCTCTTACCACAAAAACCTGGACGAAGCCAATAACGGGGGAATATAACCCCAGAAATAGGGACAATTTTCAAATATTGATCTTATAAACAGAAAATTTCTAAAATAAAAGGTTTTGTGTTACCATGTACTTTCTGTAGAATATGAAGTCTGAAATTCAAATGCCTATCATTATTTAATGAATTCAAAATCTAAAAAAACACAAATTTCACAAGAAGAAAAATATGAAGCAAAAATTTCACAAGCGGTGGTGGGTAGGGAATTCAAACTCTTGCTACCTGCTCCCAAGGTAGAGAGTTTGATTCTAGCCACCAGGTATGTTTAACTGGTGCATTACACACACATACACACACACACACACACACACACACACCCTACCTGAGGATTCCCTTCTGTTGCAAAATGCTAGCCCAACTCCATTCCATGCTGCAAAGTCCATCCATTCATTGCTTTCCTGCACTAAAAGCCCAATTCCATCCATTCATTGCACTAAAAGCCCAGCGTCAAAGTCTGTCCCTTCAAAAGCCCACTGTCCTTCCATTGCTGCAAAGTTCCTCTATTCCTGCACTAAAAGCCCATGAGAGCAATGTACTCCCCTTCCCACGAGAGCAAGCTGTACCCAGCCTGCAGATGTTGCAGTCCAATCCCCTTCCAGTCTATGCAGTTTTAACTGCATAGATTTCTGGGATCATTGCTGTTTAATACTGTCTTCCTAATCCAGACTGTCTCACCAGCAGTCTGGATTCTGTGCGCATGCTATGGACTGGTTTGCCAGCAGTCTGGATATTGGGAAATGCCACGAGCACGCATGTGCGAAGTTATGGGACTCACGTTTGTTTTTCTTTTCTTTCTTTTTTACAGCTGGGGGGGGGGGGCTGCAGTTCTGCAGTCCAATAGCATGACTGTAATAGCTTTTTAACTTCCCTCTTTAAAGATTTTCCAGTACAAATGTATGGTGCTAAACTGAGGGCATGCAGTGATCAATAGTACTTTTGAGAGGTATGACTGTGTTATTCTTTGATGCCTGAGGCCTACTACTTAGTCATGGACACATATAGGTAAAATAAGTCTCTGCTGTAACATGTTAAGGTAATTCTTGTACAAATCTCCCAACTTTTATTCTTACTGTACCAACTAATGAAAATCAAGGATATGCCATGTATTCATATTATTAAACAACACAGTCCATGCTTAGGACTTACCTTGTAAATGCAGCAGTTGCTGCAGTTTTAGTTCAGAGCTGACTCTGTCTGCTGCAAAAGGTACACAGCCAATGCATGGGAGGTAAAGGTTGTGTGAGTTGCCTGGAATCAATGGTACTATATGTATGTGAGCAGGAGGAAGGTTTTAGGCTCCTAGGAGGTGAGTGAGTGTGTTATGCATTGTCACTTAGACAATTCAAGGGCACACTGAGCACACCTACATTTCCCTACACCCACAAAAGTTGGTGTTTCCCCCTCTGACTTCTCATCTGTCTGTGGCTGTGGTGACCTTGGCAGGGTCTATATTAGAATATTGAATATTTAACAGTGCAAATCACTAAAGGTCGACCTTTAGTAATCAAACTGTTAAAACATTGAATGTTCAGAAAAAAATAAAAACAACAACAAAAAAAAAAATTAAACGGTGTAGGCAGGAGGGCAAGCCCTCTTGCACCCCCCACACCCACGCTACTTAAATATGCCAACTTCGAGACTGCACTACATTGAAGTAAATGGAAATCTCCCCTTATTGAGATTTCCATTTACTTGTTCGATGTTCTGCAGTTTCGCTATTCTCATGTCGACAATGTCAGATTCGACATTGTCGGCTTTCAAGAATGTAATATAGACCCACCTTGGCATTGGTAGTGGGATGTGTGACCCTTCCCACTACTTGCTTCCCATTTCAACACTTTCCTATCTACCCCATTTTAAAACCTTTAATCAGGTCAAAAAATTGAATCACATATAACACACGTAAGTAGCCGAAACAATTCATCTCATTGCACTATCACTCTGTAATGAAAAGTATTTTAATGTATTAGATATGTCTGTATTCCAACCCAGTACCATCTGGACCAAGAAAGGAATGTATCAATGCATTAACACATGCTGCCACAGAGTCAGTTAAGCAGCAGGTGCATTTGATAGACTCAATACTTTAGTAATATGGCTCACATTTGTGCACTGCTTACCTGCATGCAAACGTGTATCTCATATGTGTATGCAGTTTGCTAACCATCATGCAAACCTGCTGCTCTTCGAGCTATGGAAATGTTTATATTATGCTGTATTACTGCTGTTTAATGTCCATTTCCTGTGTATGACATGAAATTGCATGTGTAAATATTACAAACTAAAGGCCATATCTAATAATATGTCACATATTTACATCTGTTGCCCCCACAAGCAGAGCAACACTAGTGTCTCAGCACTTTTTCCACACATATATATCAAGCACAGTACAAAATGTAATGTCAAATTTGTGTGCTATTTAATGCACATCAGTCTGGTCACATGCAGACTACAACTCTTGACTCATATGCCTAAAACAATTATCTTCAAGGCTAGGGAAGGAATCAGCATGAACCATATCCACAGGGACATAATTGACCTTCAACACACTTGACTCTACCCATTTTGTTTTTGACAAGGGTACATCTTGCTTAATTCAACTTTGTGGACTTCTTGGATACTGACCCAACAGATCTGGAAGAGGGATAACAGGATATACTACTTATGTTGACCTATCCAAGGCCTTTGACACTATACCCATTCATGTGTCATAGTGAAGTTGTTCCATGTGGAATTAAGGGATAGGCAACTGGCTCACTGACATAATACCCACTGTCAAAGTTGGGGACTGGGCCTCCACCTGTAGCCACTTACCATTAGAATACCACAAGGATCTCTGCTGGGCCCTCAACTCTTTGCAAACTACTTCCCTGAAGTGTAGGCAATGGTAGATGGCATGTGGCTTACCAAGTTTGCAGATGACTGGTAACTGGATGGACTAATATAGAGTCCCCCAATGACGGTAACATATTACATAAAGAGCTGACACACACAAATAATTGGTACCAAACTCACAAACTGAACCTTAAAGCATACTATGGCTCATTGCTCCCTTTGGCAATGAAGTATCCCTGCTAATTATGATATACATAGCACCCCTCTAAGCTCAAACATAGTATTGTGAGACTTGGGAACACATGCTGATGGCAATCTGCACTTTCATCACTGTGTTAGTTGTGGTGACACACACATTCTGCATTGCTCACATTATACATATTAACATCACATCCAAGACTAGGGTGGTCATACCTTTGCTGTACTCTACACTTATCTAACTAACTGAGTGCAATGCTCCCTTCTGTCTGTACCTCAGCAGACACCTGCAGAAATTGGAGAGAACACAGTATTGTGCCTGGGAAACTACAGGGCCTCCAAACATGACATACATAGAAAGACTGAAAGACCTGTCAATGTACTCAGTATCATACAGGCTGCTGAGACATAACATATAACTGCCCTACAGAGTAGATTTAGACCTTCTATGGTCATTAGGCAAGTAGCCTCCTATGTACATATGAAGCTATGAGTCTATGCAGGTCTACCAACATTTTGTCTCCCACATGACCTACTGATGACATCTACAATAAGTTCACCTGCAGTCCTGTAAAAGTCAGACTTGTGTCATGCTGCTTGTATAATATACTGTGTTCTGCAGTCTGTGTACTTAGAGATGTAGGGATTCTGTTCTCGCTGCAGTCAACTGGGCATGTGTGTGTGTGTGTGTGTGTGTGTGTGTGTGTGTGTGTGTGTGTGTGTGTGTGTGTGTGTGTGTGTGTGTGTGTGAGTGTCTACACAGAACAGCAGACATGTGTATACTGCAGTTGAAATGAAAGTATTTTGATACTTGCACATGCCTATAGATCCATTTCATGCAGGCCTCCCAACTTCTTCTCCCCAACATGCTCTGCTGATGTCATCCACTATACGTTGACCTGCAGCCATGTAAAACTCAGACTTGTGCTGTGGTACTTGCATTCTGCAGTCTGTATATTTAGATAGGTAGGGGCTTGATTCTCACTGTAGTTAACTGTGTGTGTGTGTGTGTGTGTGTGTGTGTGTGTGTGTGTGTGTGTGTGTGTGTGTGTGTGTGTGTGTGTGTGTGTGTGTGTGTGTCAGCTGTTACTTGATGTTACAGAGAGTATTTTGCACCACCATGTATGACACTGTTATATTCTCTGCAACAGACACTGCTGATGTCATCAGCTATAAAGTGTTGTCTGAGACACTCCAAGTCAGACTTGTGTTAAGGAGCTTGGGTAAAGTGCTGTGTTCTGTAGTATATGTACTTAGATAGGTATTTCTTTTTTTTCACTGCAATCGTGTGTGTGTGTGCATGTGTGTGCGTGCGTGTGTGCCTGTGCGTGTGTGTTTGTGTGTGTCTGTGTGTGCTGTGTGTGTGTGTCTGCATGTGTGTGTGTGCGTGTGTGTGCATGTGTGTGCGTGTGTGTGTGTGTGTGTGTGTGTGTGTGTGTGTGTGTGTGTGTGTGTGTGTGTGTGTGTGTGTGTGTGTGTGTGTGTGGCTGTGTGTGTGTGTCTTCATGCACTTTCTTGACAGTAGAGAGAGCATTTTATAACAGCATGTGGGACATCACTTTTACCATCTTCCTCTCAACAGACTCTGCTGATTTATGGATGTGCAGTATACACATCAGAGGAGGGTCAGAGATGTCCTGTAGTCCAGGCACAAGTCACCTCAGCCTTTCCAATACAGATTTCAGGAACAGGGCTTTCATTATATCATGCATGTCATGGCATCACTTGTAGGACCGGTATTTTCTAGGTGTGACTCCTCTGTGGTCTGTCCAGCTGCAGCAGATGTCTAGTGACGTACATGCAAAGGGAAACATTATACTGTATTAGTGTTCAGATGAGATTTGAGTACAGTGCTGTTATATCCTCCTCAGATCTGGATACAATGTCCTGACTTCTGCTGTGCATGACTCAGCCTTTCCATACCACTGTGAACACTTGGTTGAAGTTCAGATTGCTCTCTATGTGCATTTTCAAATCTTGCACCACTGATTTCAGCATGGGAGGAGAGTTATCAATGGTGTATTTACCAGAACTGTCCACTTTGCATAAAGCACAAATCCTGACACATTCTGTATTTATCAGTAGACCCTGCACCTTTGGCAACAATCATTTGTGTGGGCTAGCCCCTCTTGTACTATAGTCATATCATTAACGGATTCAATGATTTCAGCCAATATGGATGATTCAGCTAACTTGGTAAGCTGCATGTCATATTTTGTAGCCTGGACTGTTGAGGAATAGATTCCAAACAGTAAAATGCCCAGCACATATCCTCTGGGTACACCAATGGTAACAGCTGCAATGGGATAGGTAGATTCACCAACTTTCACAGTATGTGATCTGTTGGTGAGGACTTTGGTTATCCATCTAGTGACATAAGCATTAATCCCCAGCTGGTAGAGTTTGTCAATGATACCTAAGTAGAAGGATTGTGTCCAAACCCTAGAACAGATCAAGAGAGGCAGTATGCACTATGTTACCTTCATGCAGGCTTATCACACATAATCTATAGGCTGTGACAACATCACAGATCTTCTATAGCATGATTCAGAATATACGCCTTTATGACATGATGTGATACACACTTCAACACACCCTCCAGATGGAGTAAGTTCCAGTAGAATGGTGTACATTGACATGCATCCATCTGAGTGGGCTGGGGACAGCACCTGGTTCATGCACATATAGACTCATCCTGATTCTTCTGATCTGTGAGGTAGACCAAGATGTCATCATGGACCTTCTCTAAATGGGCACTAGTAATATCCTGTCTGTTGCATACAGCCAGAATATTACTAGTGTCCATTTAGAGAAAGTCCATAATGACATGTTGGTCTACCTCACAGATCAAGTGAATCAGGATGAGTCTATATGTATGCATATATAGACTCATCCTGATTCTCCTGATCTGTGAGGTAGACCAACATGTCATCATGGACCTTCTCTAAATGGACACTAGTAATATCCTGGCTGTATGCAACAGACATGTGTGAGTTTTTGATGCTATATCTATGTCTGTTACATCTGTCAGATAACATCAAAGACATCATCCTGTGGAATTTGAAAAGGCAAAGGCAGTCTACAGGAGTCCAAACTGAGGTATTCACTCCACAATGACAGATGTGGCCATCAACACCTATATCATCAAGTAGTTAGAACAGTGGATCACATACATGGCATCTAAATAGGTAGAAGTGTGTGAAGTGACCTATATTTATTGTTCAGTGTGTATATCAGGGCTCTCTGCTAGGCTTTTTCCTGTCCATGATTGAAATTACAGACATCAAGAATGACATGCAAATCTTATGTCCCAACAGCTGTCTGGAGGACTACAGATTGTGGACAATCATTGACTCCAACTATGATATTGGTATAACACAGACAGTATCAAAGATTGATGCCACAGCCATGACAATGCATGAGATGAAAAAAAAGTGGGGATTTTTTTCATTATGCAAACAAATGCACAAACCAAGGATCAGGTAGACGTCATGCCCTATCAGCAAACCAGTTATGTGGCCTGTGGTCCGGGATATATGTTATACGGAATGTCCACCAGCATATGTCTACAGTGGTGAGTTCTCCCTTATATGTAACGTGTGTACTGAGTATGTACATGACATCCACATGACAGACCATATTATCCCTATATTTCACAGCCTTCACCACATTAATACCTGAGTACATTGTACCCTTCCTCATGTCCCTCCATACACATCTTCTAATGATGTGTAACTGAAGTGCACCTTTGTCACTGTGAGTTGTCACACATCTATTTGTTCATACCTAGGTATTAGGTTTGTTGCATAAACATTACTGTCTGATGGCATGGAACCCCCATCAAGGTGTAATACCAAGAGAATGTGTAATATCTGCTTTGCTGATGCACTCATGACATACATAGCTATTTAATGACATTGATGGCATGGTTTACATTTGTGACAGTGCAGATTGTGCTATCTATATATATATATATATATATATATATATATATATATATATATATATATATATATATATATATATATATACACACACACATATCTCTGCCATGCACATCAGTCAACCAGCCTGTAGTGATCATAATGTCAGGTGTGTCTCCTGCATATGTTAGTGTCAGGAGAGTGTGCTTGATTGCACTCATAGATTGCTGACATGGCCTAATAGTTGTGCAAGTGTGTTGGTGCAGAACCATATATGCTCACTCAGAGACATATATGTTGTGTTAGAGATATGGGTATTACTTGCAGTATTATTCTGTTATTGTCCATGACTGTGCATGATGATTTTACTGTTGGCCAGGCCATGAGACTGTATCTGTGTCCTATGTTTTGGAAGCCTCTGCTGACAATAAAAGCATATTCAGGCAAATCAGTTTACATAGCTTGACGATATGCACCCAACCCCCAATTGTATTTAACATCCATGATATATGCCCTCTCTATTGTTCAAGTCTGGATGTTTATATCACACAGAAAAATTCCATTGTTATGTCACCTTGCATAACAGTCACATCATGTACACTTGTCACTGTGCAGTCCATGCTGTGCCATGTGGAGATGTGATTAGTGTTCTTGCTACATCTGCCTTCCTTTTGCATTTCCTCATGTGTAGTACATTACAATGTTTCACTGATTCCATTACAATGTTTCACTGATTCCATTACAATGTTTCACTGATTCTCCTTCCTGGTATTCATTCCTAAACTTCATCTGTGTTCCCTATTCAGTAACAATCCCATGACTGTTTCTTATACATGGCAGTCCATGTACCCTTACAGATCATTGACATGACATGTACAGACTGCATTGAATGGGATTCCACAATACTCTGCACTATGTACACTGTCTTGTCCTGTGCCTGCAAGATGTACATTAATATATGAAAAACCCTGGTGGTCCTTGTGGCATTCTATGCAATCCTGCTAGCCCAGTATGCTGGAGTGTATATATACACTGTCCTATCTTGTCTCCACAACACAATACATTAATATATGAAAAAAGTTTTACAGCTTTGAATGTTCTAATATCGACCCCGATTCAGCGAATGCTGACAATACCGAACATGCAGAACAGCGAATTTTTTCCGAGGGAAAACATTTGCTGCTCCGACACACATAAGCACAACACAAGCACACCAAACAAACAGCAATCCACACATATACACTTAAAATCCTACATCTAACCCTACACTAAACTGTACAAACACTACTATCTATCCACTTACCTTAACCCAAACCATAAGGTCTGTCACTATCGCACATTCACCTCACCCGCACTCTATCCTTAACTCACTTACCCTACCCTAACCCTCACATCCACACAATGGCACACTTACCTGACCCATGCCCTAACCCTAACTCACTAAACCCTCTCCCTAACCCTCACGTCCACACAATCACACACTTACCTGATCCTGACCTGTAACTTTCCACCGCAGTGCTGAAAATAGCGAAGTCACGGGAACGGCCAACCGAATTCCTTCCCTAGGAAGGAATTCAGTGTTCCGCTGCTTCGCTATTTTCAGCGTTCGCTGAATAGGGGTCAATATTAGAACATTTGAAGTTTTAAAACTTTGATGTTCTAATATAGACCCTATAAAAACATATAGTCTGTTCGATACAAAACGTGTACAGTTTTTTAGCAGGCTTGCAAGATTACACAGTCAGCATGAAGTGCACTTAAATTTTCCGAACACTAGATGGCATTGTGATGCTACTTTGCCTAAGAATGGAGGGAGACACTCCCTCTTGAGACATCAAATAAGCTGTTGTCATTGCTCATGGATGTGTGTATAAAAGTTGTGCATCTTAACTGTTTTTATATTCTAATGAAGCTCCTATAAGGGATGAAAGCATTTAATATATATATATATATATATATATATATATATATATATATATATATATATATATATATATATATATATATTTTTTTTTTTGGTTTTAAGTGGTTTTACCAAATAAAACAGCTGCTGCTCACGACTTTCAGCTTTGGATTTGTTTTGGTTTTGGAGCCTCTTGGATTTTATGTTTTTCCAGTTTATTAATATATGAAAAACCCTGGCGATCCTTGTGGCATTCCATGCAATCCCACTAGCCCAGTAAGCTGGAGTGCACACATACACTGTCCTGTCCCTGCAACATAATAAATGAATGTATGAAAAACCCTGGTGGTCCTTGTGGCATTCCATGCAATCCTGCTAACCCAAAATGCTGGAGTATACACTTACACTGTCCTGTCCTATCCCCGCAACATAATAAATTAATATATGAAAAGCCCTAGTGGTCCTTGTGGCATTCCGTGCAATCCTGTTAATTCAGTTTGCTGTTCTGTAACTAGGTTTGCTATTCATGTTGCTTAACATGGTTTCTTGGCTGCCATGAAACTATGCTTGCTTATGTTTCAAGGCAAGCCACAGTATGAATATTCATTAAGCACTGCTGATCACCATGCAAACATGTAAACTACATGTAAACTGCATGTAGGCTATGCTCTAGTTTATTGAATCACAGGGATTATCTTAATGCCTTGTCTTTGCTTGAACTGTTTTGTTTTGTCCTTATTTATTTACTTACTTACTTTATTAATTGACTAATCAGTTCTGTGGGGGGATAGTAAATTTGTTATTGTAATTATTACTTTTTGAGATTCATTTTGAGATGATTACAAATTATTTAATTGTTTCAGAGACAGAGTAGGTTGTAGAAAATCATAAGTGAGAGCATATGAGGTAACTGATGTTTTTAGGTATCTGATATAAGTACATCCCATGAGGCACATGGTTATTGCCAGTTGATAACTTCCCAAATACATGGAATGAGCTTCACAAAAACTCTTGTTAATTGTACCTTTTCATTAAAGTTAAAATGGTTCTTATTTGACCACATTAGATTTCAAATTTTGATAGAAAGACTGCAAGTCAGAGTTGACAATATCAGTGTGAGCAAAATGTCCATTAACTCTGATTATTTAGACTTTTTTTTATAAAATATTCTTTGTTAATATACTAGAAATGCCTTAAAACTTGTTAGAAGTTGGTGCTGCAACATATATTGTCTCAAATTCCCTGAGTGAAAAACAAATGTCAAGAAATAAGTGTTTGATACTGAAATTGGTCCATTGAGATTAGGACTCTACCCTGGTCAATAAATAAAAAATAAAAGAAATGAAAGAACATGAAATGAAAACATCTTTCACATGGCTGAATGTGGAAATGTGTGTGGCCTTTCAGAGATGCAGTGATCAATGGATGCCTGCACTAGGCTAGATAACCTAACAGGTTTTGATTTCCAATGTTCTGGAGGACACAGTCACTATTAAAGATGATACTTCCATTAACAGGCAGCAGAGGGATGTATACCTTGTAAAACCTTTTTGGAGACAGCAGTTAACATTAAGATTTCTTCCACACAGGGATATGTGGCAAAGCTTAGTGATCAGGATAAGCAGCTCAAACACATGCATCCAGTTGGATAAGTTAGACTAGAGACAAAGGTGATGTATCCTTTAACTGGTAGGGCTACCATAGGACATTAATCCAGGGAATTATTGAAACTTTCTAGAAAAGCCCCTTGTAAAACATAGGGAAAATGAAGACAATACTAGGCAAGTGATCACAGGGACATTAAAAGGCCTAGACATATTCTTCTTTAGGTTGACTCACTTTAAAGTTTTCCTCACCCTTTATGTGTACTTAAAACTACAATAAATGTGTTTCCTGTGTAGATGATCATGGGAAAAGACCACATAGACTCTAAAACCTGGTGACTTTAAGGGATCACTACCCGGACAAGTTATATTTAACCTTCCAAAGGAAATCATCATCTACGCGGGGTCGGGGTATCGTGTTAATTGTCACCAACTCTCTTGATTCAGTGCCACACTCCTGCCTTCTTCAACACTCATGCCTGACTGTCACAGATCTTCTTTCATACAATCCATCCACCTCTTTGCTGGACATCCCCGTTTCCTCTTACCTCCTTCCTGCCTGTCCCAAATCTTCCTCAGCAGATTATCTTATGCATTTCTGCACATATGCCCAAACCACTGTAATCTGTTCTCTTTGATCTTGTCTGCAATTGGCACTACTTTGGCTTCTGCTCTTATGTCCTCATTTCTTCATCTGTCCCACAGTGTGCATCCTACCACCTTTCTCAGGCACTTCATCTCCATCACCTCTAGCTTCTTCAACTGTTCTGCCTTTACTGCCCGGGTTTCTGTACCATACAGTAGTACTGGTCGTACCACTGTCTTGTACACCTTGCTTTTCAGCTTCTTTGGCATTCTTCTTTCATAGACTACACCTAATGCTCTATGCCAGTTGGCTGCAGCCCCTCTGATTCTAGCTTTCACCTCTTCAAACAGGCTACCCTTCTCTTCAACTATTCCTCCAAGATACTTGAAGCTTTTTACCTGTTCCACTATCTTCCTTTCTATCTCTTTTCTCAGCTTCTTCTGATTTCCCCAATTTGCTGCCATTACCTCCATCTTATCTGTGCTTAGTTTCATCCCATGTGCCTTCAGATTTGCATTCCATTCTCCTATCCTTTGCTGAAGCTCTAGCTCAGAGTCTGCCTGTACTGCCACATCATCTGCATACAGTAGCTTTGTTGATCTGTCCCCTCCAATCTGTCTGCTAATGTAGTCCATCACCAGTATGAACAGTAGTGGGCTCAGAGCTGAACCCTGATGTAGATCCACTCCCACTGGGAACCCCTCTGTGAGGCCGAACACTGTTTGTACTTTTGGGTCCTTGTACATAGCCTGCACTAATTCTACCAATGTTTCTGGGATTTTAAACCACTGCAGTACTGCCCAGACCAGCTTTCTTGGGACCTTGTCATGTGCTTTCTCCAAGTCTAGGAATGCCCAGTTAGATTCCCTCCTCATCTCTAGCTTCTTCTCAAGTATCTGTCTCAATGCAAACATCGGGTCAATTGTGCCGCATCCTGATCTGAATCCAAACTGCTCATCTCCCATCTTACATTCTACTACTCTGCGTATCCGTTTATCAGTCACCTTCTCCAGAACTTTCATGCAATCTGATACGAGTTTGATGCCTCTGTACTGCCCATAGTTGTGGATGTCCCCTTTGTTTTTGTACACTGGCAAGAGTATGCTTATTCTTCAGTATTCTGGGATACGTCTTTCTCTCCACACTCCTATTAGTACCCTTAGAAGCCATTTCTCCCCTATCTCACCCAGCATCTTTATCATATCAGTTGTGACCTCATATGAGCCTGCTGCTTTTCCTGACTTCATCTTCCTTAGTGCTGTTCTTACTTCTTCTAGGGTAGGCTCCTTTTCTTCTCTCATTGTAGGCTGTTTCTGGGGCAGTACAGCTTTTGTTTGGGATTCTTCATTCAGAAGTTGCTGGAAATATTCCTTCCATCCACCTTTGATGTCCTCTGGGATGGTGAGCAGGTTGTTGCTGGCATCCCTTATGAAGGGTGTCTGACTATCTTCTTTATCTTTCTGTCTTTGCCTTGCAGCCTGATATAGTTTCTTTGTGCCCATTATTGAGTCACTTTCCAGAAGTTGGTAGAGTGCCTCTGAAGCCCTATCCTTTGCTATTGTAGTAGCCTGGTCAGTCTTTTCTGTCTCCCACTTCTTCCTGCACTCCTTGTTTCTTTTGATGCCTTCCATCCACCTTTGATGTCCTCTGGGATGGTGAGCAGGTTGTTGCTGGCATCCCTTATGAAGGGTGTCTGACTATCTTCTTTATCTTTCTGTCTTTGCCTTGCAGCCTGATATAGTTTCTTTGTGCCCATTATTGAGTCACTTTCCAGAAGTTGGTAGAGTGCCTCTGAAGCCCTATCCTTTGCTATTGTAGTAGCCTGGTCAGTCTTTTCTGTCTCCCACTTCTTCCTGCACTCCTTGTTTCTTTTGATGCCTTCCTGGACTTCTGCATTCTACCACCAGCTTTCCTTATGTACCTTATTTCCATACCTGGCTCAGCCACATATCTTTTCTGTAGTCCTAACACATGCTGTTTTTAGGCACTGCCATTCTTCTTCAACTCCACCTATTTCCTCCTTTTCTTGTGGTGCCCTGAGTAATTCCTTGAACTGTTTTACTTTCTCTCCATTCAACTTCCAAGTCTTCAGCCTGGTCTCTGTTGACCTTAGAGCCTTCTCTGATGACTGCTTGCAGCTGATTGTGGCAACTAGGTTTATGCTGTGGGCCGGTTGTTTCACTGGGGATGGCTTTGCAATCATGGATTCTGCCCCTGTGCCTTTTCCGTACTAGGCGGAAGTCTACCTGAGTTGCATGTTGACTACTCTCGTATGTGATCTTGTGACTGTCTCTCTTTCTGAGCCATGTGTTGGCTACATTTGTCAATGGCTTCTCCTTCTTTATTCCTGTTGCCCCACCCATGTGGACCCAAGCAGTCCTCATATCCTTTTCTGTCTGTCCCATTCAAGTCACCCTTATCAACACCAATTCATGTTGTCCTCTTTTATCTAGTAGGTCCTGTCCTGCAACTGCTGTCTGAATGCTCTTTCCCACACTATCACAACCCTGCTGTGGGGCATAGGGTGAGATTATGATTACTGGAGTCTGACTGCCATGAGTCTATCTTACTGCCTTCTGAAGGTTCTCTCTCACCACAATTCCTACACCATTTTTAGCCTGCCCTCCATCTGAGTAGTAGACTCTGGATCCCAAGCCAAGTGGCTTTGCTGCACTGCCCTTCCATCTCATCTCTTGGATACATCCTCCATATCATCATGTCATACACTTCCAAGCTGTGTCCTGTCAGTAAACTTAGATTAAGCATAGTAATTCAGTTCATGCTTGGCAGGTTGATTGGTTTTATGTCCAGTTTTGCTCAACAGAGCTATCCCAGGTAACCCAGGCTGGACAACAAGACACTGGCCAGCAGGGCTGCAGGGCTTTATGGCAGGCACCCACTGGCCAATAGGGGCACATATACCCTCCCACCATTAGCATGGTTCCCTGGTGTGGGTCAGAGTAGGCTGAGTCCTCCCACATGCCCATCCCCATTTAGTGACATTAGTCAACATGACAGAATCACCTAAAGCCATATTTTACACTGTTGAGTGGCTACCCCTGCCACGGCATGCAGTCTGTGATCCATATTCTCCTATCCTGAGGATACTGTGCACCACAGTAGATGCCCAAAGTGGTTGGTCTGTACAACTCTTCCCCCTATAGGGCACCATGTGGAATCTGTGCAGCTGCCCACAGCTCCATTCATTGTTTGAGATGGAAACACTCAGCATGTTTTTTTTTTTTTTTTGGACATGGGAGAAACCCCACGGAGACACAGAGAGAACATGCAAACTCCAAGCAGACACTGGTCAGCGGTCAGGATCAAACCTTGTACCTTGTGCATGGGAGGAGAAGACCATAACCACTAAGCCACCTGTGCCAGCCAAAGGAAAGTCTGCTTATAATAGCAAAGGAAAGTTGTCCTTTTCTGATGAGTAACCATCAGGTACATCTGTTTCTAGGTTTCTACCAGATAACAGTCAAGCAGAGAAGGACATTCACAAAAGCTGGGTCTTAGTTAAAAAAAAGGGGGGACACCTGACTAAAATAACAATCAGAAATGTAACATCAGTGGCACCTGACTAAAATACCCATCAGAACTTTAACATCAGTGCCACCTGATGAAAATATCAATCAGAACTTAAAATATTAGTGCCACCCAAATAAAACACCCACTGGAACTGAAACACAGTGCCATTTGACTAAAATATCCATTGGAACTGTAATACAGGACCATCTGACTAAATATATATATCAGAACTGTAACATAACTGCCATTTAACTAAAACTCTCAGCAGAACTGTAAAATCATTGCCACTGGACTAAACTACCCATCAGAACTGTAACATAACTGCCATTTAACTAAAACACCCATCAGAACTGTAACATCAGTGCCACCGGACTAAACTACCCATCAGAACTGTAACATAACTACCATTCAACTAAAACAACCATCAGAACTGTCACATCAATACCACCTGACTAAAATATCCATCAGAACTGCAACACCAGTGACACCTTACTAAAATACAAATCAGAACTGTAACATAAGTACCACCTGACTTAACTACCCATTGGGACTGAAACATATTTACCACCTGATTAAAATGCCCATCAGAATTTTAACATCAGTCCCACCTAATTAAAATACCATTTGGAACTGTAAAATCAGTGCCACCTATTTAAATACCATCAGAACTGTAACAACAATGCCACCTGAGTAAAATATCCATCTGAACTGTGACATCAGTACCACCTGACTAAAATAACCTTTGGAAGTACAACATCAGTGCCACCTAACTAAAGTATGCTTTGGGACTGTAAAATCAATGCCACCTATTTAAATACCCATCAGAAATGTAACAACAATGCCACCAGAGTAAAATACCTGTCTGAACTGTGACATCAGTATCACATGACTAAAATATCCATCAGAACTGAAACTTCCATGTTACCTGATGAAACTACCCTTTGAAACTGTAACAACTGTGGCTTCAGTGTCACCTGACTAAAATAATCATCAGAACTGCAACATCAGTGCCACATGACAAAAATATGCATTAGAACTGTAACATCGGTGCCATTTGACTAAAATAGCCATCAGAACTGTAACAGCAGTGCCATAAGATTAAAATACCACCTATCAGAACTGAAACATCAATGCCACTTGACTAAAATACCCATCAGAACTGTAACATCAGTGCTATCTGATTAATGTAACCTTTAGAACTGTAGTGTGTAGTTTAAATGTGAGGATGAAGTTTTTACTTTTCCACAGGATGGCATAGACTTTTCCAAGTCTTTGTTGCTTGTGGAAAGTGACCACAGTGATGCCACTTAAGGAAATTATTGGCCTAAGGATAATGATTATAGAAGTTCAGAGGGACAATGGAACATCACAGGCCCAAGAAAATTTGCTGCCATTTGCATGCAGACAGCTACCCCATTTCTCTGTAACCATACCTATCTATGCCAACTCACGCAGACCACAGAGCAAGAATGCGATTGTATAGGCAGCTATTTCCAACAGTGGTCCCTGTGAAAAATCAGCATGTGGCTTTGGAATTTTAAGTTAAGATGAAATGGAAATAGCCTCATAAAACTAAAGGAAATTATACCAAAGAGTATGTTAATGCCTTAGGTCAAAGCCCTATTATTGCTAAAGGGATGGCAACATTTATGGATAAGACCAAAGAAATACTGACTTGTAAGTTGACTAAGCCTTTTTTTAAGTAAAGATATTAAGAGCTGTGTTTTTTTTACTGACTGACTAGGCTAAACATGAGAAGTAATTTTTACTACTAGGCTGGTGAGTGGACAGTACTGATAGCTCTCTCTCGCATTTATTTTTCTTGATGCTATATGTTTGTCAACAGGAAGGGTTGCCTGAACAACCACATCCCCTGAGTTTCCTATACCAATGTCAATAATGTTGACTTTGCTACATTTTGTTTAATGTTTCTTTCCATATTTATTTGTGTATAGGTTGTAAGTTCCCTCAAAATGTTTTGTTTTAAGACTTCATTAAAAATGCTAAAATAGTTGGTAGACCAGAAAGCAAAATCTCTGGGAAACATGGTATAATTTGTTATATATTCTGGGAGGCTGACTGCAATGGCAGTTTAAAAAAGAAGTTTAAGGCAGGAGTATGCTAATGGTTAAACATTTTTTGGGGTGGAAACTAAAAAAGACATAGTTAGACAATGTCCCAAGGGAGTTGGGGCTGTCTATGAAACTCCCAGGGGCTCACTGTTAGTAGGTACACTTATGGTTTCTCTCTTGTTTAAATTCTTCAAATGTACAGTGATTTTTTTTCCAGGGAAAAACTCGCTGGGCCATTGTTGGGAGTTTGCCATTTCCTCCACTGTGGTGCGATCTTGGAGCTGGTATATTTAAGTAGGGTTTGTGGGGGCATAGCCCCCCACATCGGGGGGTGTGGGGGGCAAAGCCTCCCACTTTATGTTGTGTTTTATTCATTTATTTATTTATTTGGGGGGGGCAGCAATTTTTTTTCTTGGGGAAAAAAATCACTGTTCCGTGTCTTTGCTATTTTGGGTATTAGACCTTTTGTGATCGATCAAATAGCATTCAATGTTATCAGCTTTTGATAAGCTGATATAGACCCATATAATACAGTGACAAAACGGTGCCAATTCCTGAGTCAGAAGACAGAAGTAATCCAGAAAGCTTGAGTCAGGGGTAGTGTACCACCTGTGCCTAGAGGGCAACAAGAGTATAAAGAGTGAAGTCCAGATAAAATCACTTTAGCAAGCAGATCTAAGGGACTCTCTCTCTGATACCCTCCCTGTGGGAGGAATAAAGACACGTTGTTGATGTTTCCAGTAGTTTATTCAGTTAAGTAGGTAGATAGGTGAGTGTTCTTGTGCTAATGTAATAAGTAGGAACACTCGTCCATCTACCTACTGAACTGAATAAACTGCTTGAAACTTCAAAAAGGCATCACAGAGAGAGTCCTAGATCTGCTAGCTAAAGTGATTTTATCTGAACTAATTCTCTGTACTTCTCTTCAGTCAAGATATTAAAGTTTATGAAACTGGTATTGCTTTAGTCTTCAGTGTTTGCAAAAGTGCTCTATTGAGCACCTGTGGGCTGTTCAAATTTCTTGACAAATCTTTCTGGCAATATAGAGAAGTTGAACATGTATGAGCCAGAGGGGTCGGCATACCAAATCATAGAAGGTCCTCGAAGTGTTACTATATGAAATTAATTTAGTGGACCTCTGAAGAATTCAGCATTTGAGGGGTACAACCTATGCACTCACTGTCCCTTCTAAAGACCATGCAAGTAAGCTGAATTATTGGCTGAGTTATGTAAATATTAAATTCTCTCCAAGATAATGACAGTGCCAACTTCACTAAAAGACTACCTAACAGTGAGGTTGTACTAAATATAATAATGGAAAAGAAAAGTATCAGCTTGTGGAGATTGAATCTTTTGATTTTACAAGAAAGACTATGCAAACAGTAGCTAAAGAAGGTGATAGAAACCATCAAAAATAATAACCCAGTGGAGATCATGTCAATAAGAATCTGTTGGGACTCTTTCAAATACAAATTGCAATGAATATGCACATGGAAAAATCATTTTTTATAGGTAAGACATACAGGAACATCATGAAAACAGAGGGAAGATGCACTAATAGCAAATATAGAAATGTTTTCTGTATTAAGTAGCAAGTGCTTTAAGGGAAAATAGAACCCCTCTTTTTATATGGATATAGTTCCTTAATGACAAAATATTTGTGAATCACTTTATATAGCAATCGAGACTGAATTGGGATATTAGCATAGAGGTAAATTAGTACAAGTTACTTTTGTGGGTCAATGGTTCTAGGAAGCTCTGGCTAGCAATAATGGAGTGTATAGCTGCCATTAAAATGTCTGTTTCCTCACCACAGTTCTAGCTGTTAAGACATTTTAGGATTCCATCGAGTAAAAAAACTGATGAACAAGTTTTATGGAAGGGAAGTACAACAGAGCTCACTTCTATATGCAGCTAGTCTGGCAGCATGTATGTTATTTGAAATATCTTTTTGTAAGATGTATGGATTCACTTTCACAATAAGTCAGCCTTTTCCCCTATACTGGTTTCCTTCACTGCTTTTGGCAACACTCAATGCAAATATTTTGAGTACAGGCTTCTTGTGGCTGTTGGGGTTTTAAGAAAGAACTCCTAGGACACGTAAAGTATTGCTCAAGTTTATTAAATATAATTCATGTCCTTGAGATTCTGTACAAGGTGGTAGAGCAAAGTTATGTGTGGGGTACAGTACTTCCACTCTATGGATGCCTTTTGTTGAAGATAGATAATATGCCCATTTGGCATAAGGAATAAGAATAAACTGGCTGTTAAACCTAATGCAGATAGTAGTGGACAAGGGAGGATTAATCTCCTCTTATTCCCTGCAAACTTGGAGGCTGCCCAATATAATGGGAATAGAAGGCTTGGCATTTAGATATGCCATAATGGTTCCACATACAGAAACAGAGACTAAGTGGCCATTTTTCCTGATATAGAAACTGTGAAGTTGGGAAGGAACAACTGAATAAATGTAAACAATGTAAAACTTCTCAGTTGTACAAATCAATGATTCAATGAAAGGTAACAATGCCATTGGGACAAATTAGTGATATAGTTGAAGAAATAGCAATTGAGAATTTGAGAACACGGTAGTAGAAGGTTAATGGTGAGAATGGATAAGCTGAGAATGTTCATTTTTATCTATTAAAATGGTTATTTTGTTAGCAGAATACTGAGCTCTCTTGAATTGAGATGAACAGTGATTCAGGTCTATAAAAGCACTGACTATGCACTTAATGTGTTCCTGTTGCAAAAGTTTTGATTTTCTAACTTGCTACACAGTCTCTAGGCAAAGATGATCAAACTAATTTTATTGGTTCACTGTGCTATCCCAAGTGAAATGAAGGATCATGATCACTTCCACTTTTTTTCACCCAAACATCATACTGGTTTAATCAGTTGCTGTGCATATTATATATAGTCAAAGAGGAAAATTCTTCAGCTACTGAGCATCAACAACTCACATGGACAGATCAAGAAATATGGCAAGCAAAGGGGAAGGGCAGCATCATTAGCAAACCATACTCAAGCAGAGCATGCAAATGAACCAAGTCTAATGTTGGAGAATGGGATGGAATTTATATGGTCTGAAAGCTATATGCAGACTTGTAAAGTCTGTTAAAACATGGATACAGTATATGCATTTTAGACCCTACTGTCAGTGAAGGAACAGTAGTATAATTAATATAACTACATGGTTAAAAGATGTTAAGGGAAACAATATTGCACTGCACACTAGTGCTATTAAGTAGTCTAACATTATGTGCATTTCCCTTATTGAATGATTGGTTCATGTAATTATGTATAATGTGTTAATAAATCTTAATAAAGTGCTTTTTATTAAAGAAAACCTTTTGACATATGGATTAGAAAATAATAGTAAGCAGGAGATGAGAGGAGATAGTGATTCCTAGATTGTTGCATGTTTAGTTCCTGTAAAATAAACTTAAGTGAATCTGTGTGCCTTTTTTCTAGATATCACTCCTGATGGACTGTGATTAGCATTAAGTATCAGGTTACACATCATTATGAAAGTGACCACTCTGCTAGGAAATATGGAACAGATTGGCAACAACTGAATTCACATACTCTAATAAAAGTTAAGCACCTACATCCAGAATTTTCACAGATTACTTCAGAACAGGGTAAAAAACACTGAACTATTTATTAATTTGTGTGACTTTAGTTGTGATGCTTTCCATTCTATGTTTCCTGAGTCAAATGATTATTAGTCATGTTTCTATGCAGGTTTTGAGATTTCAACTGTTTTGGTTCTTAGCTTGTAGTTATGCCGTGTTGTGCTCCAATGACCCCCCCCCAGAAAAAAAAAAAGAAAGAAAGCGTGTTTTGACAAAAAAACTTAATTTACTGAACAGTGCAAATGTAGTTGTGCTATATTCTGTTTCTTTTTTACTTGCAGTGTGAAATGGTTATTAGTCATGTTTGTACAATAGTTTGGGCATTTCAATAGGTTTTGAGTTTTATCATTATCAAAACAGACAGCCTGGAACATTAATAGCAGATGAACAAGTAAATGATCTGCTGGTCCAAGCAGTATTAAAAAGATGCAAACAGAAGTTGAGGAGTATGCTTTATTCTACAAAGAAAGTGATCTAGTGATCTGATAATTAATGCATCTAGGGCTTTGTTGAATGTGAAAGGCATATTGAATAGTAAAATTTGCAACAAGCTGATTAAGCTCATCTCCCCACTGAATAACACTGACATTTTCTGATTGGTAAACAGCACTGTTGCAAACTGTTCCCTGGGTATATCGACAGACCACGAATAATGGCAGTAATAATTTGCTTACATGTTGCTGAATGTTAATATCTTAAGCTGTAATGTTATTAATTCTAACTGTACATATTAATAGAAAAAAGTAAACTTAGATTTTTGTTACTGATTAAAACAGTTTAAAAGAATTAAGAAGAATGAAAAACATGAGAAATTTACAGAGGAAATTAGCTACTGTGTGCTGTGTGATGTCATTTTTACATGCTGTAATGAAATTCCAATGTCAGAATGTGAAGCTTATATCAGAACAGCAGTTCACAATGGCTAAAAATGCCCATTCAAATTAAACAAGCAGGAATTCTTTTATATATAGTCAAGATTGCTTGTCATACTAGAATTAATGGGAAGAATAAGCATCTTATGAATAATAGGCATACACATACTGTAATAATGTTGTAGAAGGAAGTAGTAGTCCACAAAAATTCATAAAAACTGATAGGCCAAAGAATAGCCAAAAAGACGATAAAGTAGACTATTGAGGATAAGAAAGAAATTATGTATTGTTGCTATTATGCAAAAAGCCCAGAATTTCCAGACACAAAATATACAAAATGACTAAGAGAAATTAGAAGAAAGAAAAATACTTACACTGGAAAAATTGCCAGAAGCTTCAAACAAAAATTTGTGTTCATTAATACAACAGATTTGTTGAAAAACAATAAATAGATCAAGAAACGTCTATCTGTTTGGAAAAAGAAGCATCTGAGGAAGTGTGAAAATATAAACAACAAAACCTAGAGATATTTGAAAACTATAAAAAAGAAATATTGACATGGGAAGGAAAGAGATATATTTGATATGGTGTAACACTTATGCAAAGGAGAAAGCCAAATTATTCAATATAAAGAAGGCAGCCCCAAAGATATTCAAAGAGAAATACAGCTAAAGGCATCTGGATATGGAAAATTCCAAAATAAAAAAAGTAATATCACAAAGAAGGAATGTAGAAAAGAAGATTAATAAAGTAGAAGTTAAAAAAAAACAGAAGTTGAAGTTATGGAGTGCCTGTGATGTGAAGGATTTGGTGTAGAAGGTCTAACACAGGTTACATCACAGCATGATGGAGTGAGTCCCCAAAGTAAGGAGAAGCAGAAAGATCAGGAGACATCTGAAGAAGAAATATAGACATGGGAAAGAAAAAACTATTTAATATGCTGTAATATTTATGCAAAGAAAAAAGCAAAATTAACCAATACAAGAACAGCAACACCAACAGAAGAAAAATACAGGCAAAGGAATCCAGACATGGAAAACTTTACAATACAAAATATAAGAAGACAAAGAGGAAAAAGTAGAAAAAGCGATTAGTAATGGAGGAGTTAAATAAATAGAAACTGAGGTTATGAAGTACCTGCAAAGTGAAGGATTCAGTGTAGAAAATCTAATTCAGAAAGCATCACAACAGGATAGAGCAATGGATATCCAATTTAAGGGGAAACCGGTGGAACACGAAGCAATTGGTCAGGTGCCATATGAAGATATTTTGGAGCTTTCCACAGGAAACCAGTATAAATAAACAAAACAAAGCTACTAATTTTCTCCCCCACTCAACGGTCCTCGGTATTATCCTCCATTAAGTCTAATAATAACACCATAATCTCCATAGATGTCTATGAAACTCCTAGGTGTTGTCATAGATAACAATCTTAAATTTGATGTGCATGTCAATCAAACTATCAAAACCATAAAAAACTTGGCTCACTATATAGGATTAAGCCATTCCTAACCCCACCTGCTAGAACTGCCATTGCCTGCTCCCATCTACTCTCTACCCTTTTCTATGCCTCCCCTTTACTTACCAATTTAAACAAAACTGATCTTAATAAACTCTCTAGCTGCTATAATCACATAACTAAATTTGCCACTGGCATGCCCTATAGAATACATCACTGTAAAAACCTAAATTATCTTGGTTGGCTAGAACTGCCCAGCCTAATTCGGTGCAACCAACTTATAGCAGCTCATAAAGTACTTAACCAACCTAAAAATACACATGCACTTAAAAACATTATTTACCCCTATTGCAACCTCAGACCACTTCACTCATCTAACAGACTGGTAGTTCAAACTGTCAAATTCAACAACTCAGCCGGTGGCTCTTTGTCTGCCAACTCTGTTGGCAAAACTTAAAACTCACTGCCTGCTGACATTACTCTAAAGACAACCTTAACTCAATTCAAGAAAAGTCTCAAGCAGTATTTCAGTTCTCATTGGTTATGTCCTTGCTCCAAGCCTGACTAAATCTTTAGTTATATTTGTGTACCAATACTATTTCATCTGCAATTTATTTGGGTTGTAATTTGTTAAACTATATCATAAGTTTGTGAGTTGTAAATTGTGCTTAATTTGTATTATGTTATGTTGGCTTTTGTAACTACCTTTGGACCTTTTCTCCCTGGGCCGCTGCTTAAAATGGACATGTATCCATTCAGACTATCCCGGTCAATAAATGCAAAATAAATAAATAAATAAATAAATAAACATTCACTTGAAGCTAGACAGCAAGGGAAGGAACAGGAAACTCTGGAATCTCTGATGCAGCCAATGGTGAGGAGTGATAGGCTAGTGAGGTCCCAAATGACAGAGAAACGGAAGGCACAGGATGAAATTGAAGAGAATATGCCACAGAAAAGTGCTATAGAATTTTCTATAGAATGCTCGCAGGAAATGGGAAACAAGGGATGTGCCCTCAGTGTGGAAGAAAATGAGCTAAGAGAAGAGTTTCTTGATTTAATAGACATAGATACATGTATTAAGATCAATGAAAGAAATAGACTGCAGAAGGTCAATAAAACCCAAAAAAGTCAGAAGAACGTCAATAAAACCCAAAATGTCAGAAGTCTGATAAAACAAATGAACACAGTAATTAGGACTGTCCATACAGATTCGTGAGATATAACAGAAATAAACAGGATATATTACTGTGCAGCTAAATTAAAAACTGATAAAGTTCTACCACAAGAACACAGGGTAGTGAGGGAAAGGAAGGGGAGAAATTCAATACCATCATAGAAGTATTGAATAGAGAAAACTATAAAGGAAATAAGAAGTATCACTGGTAGAAGACTACAGAAGCAGGAACAGATCAACAAAAGTACAAATAAAGATAGATGTGATAAAAGCAATGCAAATTATTAGAACAGACCAGGATCTATCATGCAATATTGCAAATAACAAACTAAAAAATTCACCACCGGTGGAACAACTTAGAAGATACACAGATAAACATAAAGGAAAAGTACAAAATAAGCAATTTATTGAAGACCCAAAAAGGCTTTATAGAGAATTGGGAAACAGGGTAAGAGGAATTGAAAGACTACCAAAAAAGGAGAAATGGATACATTTTGGAGAAGTACTTATGAAGATCCTGTGAAACATAACAAATATGCTAAATGGATAGAAATAGTAAAAGAAAGAATAAGAAGTTTAAAGGTACAGGATATGAAATGGGATGAAGTAACAGCCAGAGAGACTAAAACAAAGTTAATAAAATCCTCTAATTGGAAAGCCCCAGTCCCAGATGCAGTACCTAACTTTTGGTTAAAAGTATTAACATCTTTGCATCAAGATCTAGCCATGAGTAAGAACTATTTATATGCATACACTGAACAGACACCAACCTGGCTAACAACAGGAAAAACAAATGCTCCTACTTAGAGTGAACCTGCAAGCTACCCTAAAAATTATAGACCAATAACCTGCCTTCTGACGATGTATAAACTATACACAGGAATTGATGCTGACAGAGTTTATAGTCACTTAGAAGAAAACTCAATTATGGCATTAGAACAAGAGGGCAATAAATAAAGTCATATGGAACAAAGGATCATCTGTTGTTAAATTAAGTCATCAAAGGAGAACTATAAAAATGGGCAGAATCTAAGTATTGCATGGATTGACTACAAAAAAGCATTTGATAGTATCCCACATTCATGGATAAAAGAGTGCTTAAAAATGTATAAGATACACCCTACACTGATCGACTACATTACAGTGATTATGAAACAGTGCAAGACCACTTTGCAATGAAGCCATGATAAAGGACAAATTATTATTCAACTGATAAAATTTCAAAGCAGGATATTCCGGGGTGACTCTCTGCCACCACTGCTATTTTGCCTTGCCCTTAACCATTAAGCTATTTACTTAACAGCTTAGGCCATGGCTACAATTTGTCTCCTAGAAAGCAATAAAGAGTAAAGACTTCTCATCTTCTCTTTGTCGATGATTTAAAACTGTATATATCTCATCAGATGAGGAACTGAAAGCACAACTGCAGGTTGTAAAAACTTTTTCAGATGACATAAGAATGTCATTTAGTCTTGATAAATGTGCAAAAGCAACCTTTAAAGCAGGAAAACTGCAACACGAGGAAAACATCAGTTTGGGACAAGAATATGATACAGAAGAAGTTGAGCAAGAGGGACTGTATACATATTTGGGAATTGATGAAGAATCAACAATAAAACATGAACAAATGTGAATAAAAGTTGGTATGGAATATTTTAGAAGACGTAAATTAATCCATCTAGGAATAAAATCCAAGCTATAAACCAATTTGCTCCTCCTGTCCTAACTTACAGTTTTGGAGCAATTGACTGGCCCCAAAACATGTTGGACAGATTAGTTAGGAAAACAAGAAGGATGCATCATGCTCACCAAATGATTTATAAAAATCAGTGCATACCAACCAAGATTATATATTCATCGTTCTGAAAGAGGGATGGTCCTCCTTGAAATTGATTTTATGTATAGATCTGCAATCATGGGACTCCACACATATCTGCTGACCTCAGAAGACCAAGACATAGTGAAAGTTTTGAAACATGAGGAGAATAAATCTAAGATGACTTATCTGCTTAATCTAGCAGAAGCATATTGGCGTCAAGCAAGAATGGAAATCAAACCAGAAGTAGATAAAAATCAGGCAGCAACTGAATGTGCAAAAAACAAAAGAAAGAAGGATCAGATGAGAAGGAAAAAAATGTGGAAAATACATAAATATAGTTGCAAGTATAGAAAATTTCTGGAAGAACCTCATGTTGATCAGGAACGAATGCAGGAATAGTTAAGGAGAGGCAAATTCAAACCAAGAAATGAAAGGTTAATATTGGCAGTCCAAGATAGTGGGATACATACACATTGGTTTACAAAGTCCATTGCACATGTGGGAGAAACAGACAAAGGTAGGTTTTGTAAAACTGAATTGGAAACAGTTGCACACCTCATTGCTGGTTGTGACATACTAATGGCAGAAGGACTGTATATTGAAAGGCATAATAATGTGGCAAGACTGTTGCACTGGGAATTGTGCAAACATTCATTATGGTATTGAAGTAGATGAAAAACACTGGAAGCATGAGCCACAAAGCATCATAGAAAATGATGAAGTTTATATCACATGGATCACCCATTATCAACAGTTGAAAAGATAGATGCTAGAAAACCAGATATAGGGGTCAAAGAAAAGAAGACAAAAGTAGCATTGATCATTGAAGTCACCACACCCAATGAATACAGTGCCTTGCATATAGAGAAACACAAAGTCATAAAATAGCAGGATCTGCAGGCAGAAACAAGAGCAATGTGAAAGAAAGATACCAAATAGTTCCAACAGTAGTAGGAGCAACGGGTCTTATTAAAAAGAATCTACAATCGTATTTAGATATGTTACCAATCCATGTATTCCCATACGAATTGCAGAAAGAGTCATTACTGGGCACATTGAGGGTGCTGCAATGAGCACTTTTGGCTGGCATCAAAGACTGCAACAATACTAATTTCATGAACTTTAATCGTACTTTGACTTAGGAATGGGATCCATTCCCATCATGGCATTAGAAAACAAAAAGACTTGGAGAAATAAAAAAATATATATATTACTATTACTACTACTACTGTTACTAATAATAATAATAGTTGATGATTAAATAATTATTTGATAGGAGATTTTAGAAATATACGTTATATAGAATAAGGTAGAATATTAGGGAGAAAATAAGATAGAAAATAAATGCTTATAAGAAAGATGTGTACTACATATACCTGCATATGGCAGAACTGTGAAAGGACAAGATCTCATATAATTTACATAGAAAAAAATCATACAAAAATATTTAGAAATATCCAGAAAGCTGACATTTAAGCTTGGCCATGTGAACTTTGAAGCTTTTTGCATATTGTATGTTATTATATTCAATAATGCTACTTGAAAAAACTCATTTTGTAAGTCAGACTTGAAATCTGAGTGTCATATTGTTAAATCAGTACATATATTTCCATAGAAAATAAAGTAAATCTTTCAATATGTTTGAACTGGGGAAGGGAGAATGGGCTTTTAATTAAGCACATTGTAACTTTTAAATACAATATAGACTGCATTTTTTTGACATACCAAGGCATTCTCTTTGACCATAGCAATGTACATATTTTTATGAATTAGTTTAATAAGCTAAAGGATTTTTAAATATTTTGATATTTATCATTTAAGAGTGCTACACAATTTTGAGATATAGATACTTCTAGTTTTAAAATTAATTCAGAACTTTTGTTAAATCAATAATATATGTGTTTATCTTTCAGCGTGATGATTATATATGTGTGTTGATTTCCCTTTTGTATAATAGCTTCGTATGATAAGATTACCTGTCACCTGTAAGTTTACAGATATCTTTATCTGTTCTGGTCACGCTTTATTCTGCTTATTTAGTTAGTGATTTAATTATAATAATGTTGAATGAGTGAATAATTTAGGAATATTTAATAAATAATTTATGTTACTGTTACATAAATAGGTATATAGTACATTATTTGATGGATTATTTAATATTTATAATTAACAGAAGAGGATTAGTAAACTTTTATGAGGTAATGGGGGAATAGTTTTAAATGGCAAAGTATATAACTAAATTAATAGTCTCATTTTTTTTTTAATTTGAGTGTTCCCATCTCAAACTCACCAATGAATGGAGCTGTGGGCAGCAGCACAGATTTTACATGGTGTTCTATAGGGAGATGAGTTGTACAGTCCAACCTCGTTTGGCATCTACTGTGGTGCACAGTATCCTCAAGATAAGAGAACATGAATTGTAGACTGCATGTCATGGCAGGGCTAGCCACTCAATGGTGTAAAATAGGGTGCTAGGTAATTTAGTCACATTGACAAATGTTGCCAGAATGGGTGTGGGTATTTGCAGGTGATAAGTGGGTTGACGACCTGGCCTACTCCAACCTATGCCAGGGACCCATGCTAACAGTGGTAGGGATGTATGTGCCCTTAATGGCCAGAGTGTGCACACCATAAGGCCCAACAGCCCTGGGTCTAAAAGTTACTGGCCAGCCAGTATCTAGCTGCCCAGCATGGGTTACCTGGAATATCTCTGTTGAGCGGAAACTGGATGTAAAACCAATCAACCTGCCAAACATGAACTTAGAATTGCTTCATGTAATGTAGGTTTACTGACCAGGTGCAGCTTGGAAGTGGATGAAATAATGATATGGAGGAGGCTGGGCATCCTGTGTATCCAAGATAAAAGATGGAAGGGCAGTGCAGTGAAGTCAATTGGTTTTGGATCCAGAGTCTACTATTCAGGAGAAGAAAAGGCTAGAAATGGTGTGGGAATTGTGGTGAGAGAGATGCTTCAGAAGGCAGTGATGGATATCATCAGAATTAATGACAGACTCATGACAATAAGACTCCAGTGTAATGATAGGCCAGTATGCATAATCTCAGCTTATGCCCCACAGCACAATTGTGAAAGTGCAGAAAAGAGTGCATTCAGACAATGGTTGCAGGACATATTAGATAAAGCAAGACGACATTAATTGGTGTTGATAATGGGGCATTTGAATACACATATCTGGTCAGACAGAATAGGATATTAGGACTGCCTGGGTCCACATGAGTAGGGCAACAGGAATAAAGAAGAAGCAACCATCATAGACTTCTGTCAGACAAATGTTTTGGTAGTAGCCAACACATCATTCAGAAAGACAGAGAGACACAAGATCATATACAAGATGGGCCAACATGCAACTCATGTAGACTACCTCTAGTAAGGAAAGGGCACTGGAGTAGAATCAATAATCACAAAGTTATCCCCAGCAATATAATTAGCCCATAGCATAAACCGCAATGCTTGTCACAGTATCTGCAAGCAGAGCAGTGGTCAGAGAAGGCTCTAAGATCAACAGAGACAAGGCTGAAGACCTAGAAGTTGACTGGAGACAAAATACAACTCAAGCTCTAGCACCTCAAGAAGAGAATGAAATAGGTGGAGCTGAAGAATGGCAGTGCCTCAAAACAGCATGTGTGAGGACTACAGAGCAGGTATGTGGCCAAGCCACGTATGAAAATATGGTACATAAGGAAAGTTGATGGTGGAATGCAAAAGTCCAAGAAGTCATCAAAACAAAGAAGGAGTGCAGGAAAAAGTGAAAGATAGAACATACTGACTAGGCTAGGAAGCAATACTAGCTGGCTAACAAAGAAGCTAAGAAAGGATTTGTAATAGCAAAGAATAGGACATCCATGGCACTCTAGTAGCTTCTGGAAAGTGGCACAGTAGGTGCACAAAATAAGTACATCAGTTTGCAAGGCAAAGACAGAAAGATAAAGAAGATAGTCAGACATCCATCATAAGCGGGTCTATGTTATATAATCTAAGGAGTAAAATCTTGACTCACCTATGATCAACCCTTATTTCTCGAAGCTGCACAACATCGAACAGCCAAATCATCGATTTCTTTCCAAGGGAGAGAAATTGTTGGCCATTCTGTTAAATCTGTCGTTTTCCCAACTGTAGTGCAATCTCGGAGTTAGTATATTTAGTTAAGGGGGTGTGTGGGCACAGCCCCCACATCAGGGGGTGTGGGGAGCAAAGCCCCCCACTTGTATAGTGTTTGTTGTAATGTGGTGTGTGTGTTTGAGCTACCGATTTCTTTCCCTTGGAAATAAATCAATGATTTGATGGTTCAATGTTATGTAGCTTTGGGAAATAGGGGTAGATCAAACGTGAGTTGAGATTTTACTTCTCGTTTATATAAAATAGACCATCATAAGGGATGTCAGCAACAATCTGCTCACCAGTCCACAGGACATCAAAGGCAGATGAAAGGAATATTTCCAGCAGATTCTGAATGAAGAAAACCCCATAGAAGCTGTACTTCCCTAGACACAGCCTACGATGAGAGAAGAAGAGAAGACCACTGTAGAAGTAGTAAGGACAGCACTAAGGAAAATGAAGTCAGGGAAAGCAGCAGGTTCAGATGAGGTCACAGCTTATATAATAAAGTTGCTAGGTGAGATAGAAGAGAGATGGCTTCTGAGGGTACTCATAGCAGTGTGGAGAGAAAAGCATATCCCAAATGACTGGAGAATAAGCATACTCATGCCAGTGTACAAGAAGAAAGGGGACAGCCACAGCTGTGGGCAGTACAGGGGCATCATGCTTTTGAAACACTGCATGCAAGTTCTAGACAGAGTGACTGATAAGCAAATATGCAGAGTAGTAGAATGTAAGATGGGACATGAGCAGTTTGGATTCAGATCAGGATGCAGCACAACTGACCCAATGTTTGCAGTGAGATAAATAGTTTAGAAGAAGCTAGAGTTGGGGAAAGACTCCAAATTGGAATTCTTAGACTTGGAGAAAGCATATGACAAGGTCCCAAGAAAGCTGGTTTGGGTAGTACTGCCGTTGTTCGAAGTCCCAGAAACATTGGTAGAATTAGTACAGGCTATGTACAAGGACCCAAAGACTCAAGTATGATCAATGTTCAGCCTCACAGATGGGTTTCCAGTGGGAGTGGGTGTGCACCAGGGTTTCACTGCTGTTTATACTGGTGATGGACTACATCAACAAACAGGTTGGATGGGGCAAATCAACAAAGTTGCTGTATGCAGATTATGTGCAATTACAGGAAGACTCTGAGCAAGAACTTCAGCAAAGGATAGGGAAATGGAATGCAAAACTGAAGTCACATGGCGTCAAACTAAGTACAGATAAGACAGTGATAATAGCAGCAAATTGGGGAAATCAGAAGAAGCTGAAAGATGAGATAGAAGGGAAGATAGTAAAATGGGTTAATAGCTTCAAGTATCTGGGAGGGGAGGTTGAGGAGAAGAGAAGTATGAATGAAGAAGTCAAAGCTAGAATCAGAGGGGCTGCAGCCAAATGGCATAGAGTCTCAGGTGTAGTGAATGAATGAAGAATGCCAAAGAAGCTGAAAAGTAGGGTGTACAAGACAATGGTGTGACCAGTACTACTGTAAGGTACAGAAACCTGGGTAGTAAAGGCATTCCAGATGAGAAAGCTAGAGTTGATGGACATTAAGTGCCTGAGAAGGGTGGTAGGATGCACACTGTGGGACAGATGAAGAAATGAGGACACGAGAGCAGAAACCAAAGTAGCGTCAATTGCAAAAAAAATCAAAGAGAACAGATTACAATGGTTCAGACACGTGCAGAAAAGCAGAAGACTATCTGGTGAAGAAGATTTGGGACAGACAGAAAGAAAGTAAGAGGAAACAAGGACATCCAGTGAAGTGATGGAGGGATTTTGTGAGAGAAGATCTGTGACAGTCAGGCATGAGTGTCGACGAAAGCAGGAGTGGAGAACTGAATCAAGAGAGATGGTGACATTCAACATGATACCCCTACCCTGTGTAGAAAATGGGAGAAAGGGTGATGATGATGATGATGATGATATAATATTATATTAATTATTTGTAAGTCACAATAGCTTTTGACTAGTTTTTTGATGATTTTTTTAGGTATTGATAGGAAGAGAGAGAGTATAGTAGTTTGTCTATTTGATAGGCAAACTTGGAACTTTGGTGTACATGGCAGGTTGTGTTTTATTAGTAATATATACAGTTACTGTTGCAGACTTGTTTTTGTTTTTGTTATGTACAAGTTTTTGTAATTTAGTTTGCAGAAAAGAAGGATTCAAAAATGTGGCATGTTAAGATAGTGTTTGGGGAATGTGTCAGAGTCTTATATACAATTAAATTAATATGCTTGATGTTGTATCTTTCGGCTTTTCCCGGTTAGGGGTCGCCACAGTGGAACTCCGATCCGCTAATGATTGGCAGTAGATTTTTACGTACCGAGTTTCCAGCCCTGACGCACAACCTTCAACGAAGGTACGCCCATTCACGCATGTCTCCACACAGAAGACACTTTAGCTGAGAATTAATATGGTTGATAAATGTGTTATATTATCTTTTAAAAGATATTTTTGTAAGTACACAATATGAATAGTTTTAGTCCAGAATTCAAAAAAGCCTATATGGTGCGCAAACGCCATGTGCATGTCATTGTGCACCATTTTGTATTAGGTAAGCAGCTCTGCATGTCGTGCAAAACCGTGCAAACACAGTAAACATTGTGGTATGCTAATTACAACATAAGCAGCTGAATTGCATGATAATCAACCATTCCAAGAAGGAGGAACTATTAAATAAGCTATGAAACAATCATGTAGACTCAGTGTGGGTTTTGCCTGAGATTTCCAAAACCTGTTGGAATACACCCATAGAAACTACTCTACAAGGAAACAATGTTAGGGGCTGCTGTTGCTCTTATACATATGTATGCGCAACAGGCTCAAGTCTATGTTGCTGCTGCTTCTAATAGACTATGGCCAAGAAGTAGAAAGGTGTTTAGACTCCATTTAAATTTTCATGGTCTGCATGAGGTAGAAATTATAGAGCACTACAGGGTGGATAGAGACACAATACAGGAACTTTGCAACCTCTGTCGTCCTCAACTGAGAACAAGGGCAAACTGAGGGTAACCAATATGGAGACTAAGGTAAGTGTAGCACTTAGAATATTCACTACAGGAACCTTCCAGAGAACAAGAGGGGATATGCTGGGGGTGTCACATCACAGGCATCTACATCCAGGATCCTGTATCAGTTCCTAAATGCTATGCTACAACATGCCATTGACTACATACATTTTACCCTTACACCTGAGGACAGAGCTACAAATATACAGGATTTATACCCCATAGCACACTTCCCTGAAGTACTGGGTACCATAGACTGCACACCCATTATAATCAAAGCACCACACAGGGAACAAGGAAGGGTGTACATAAACAGAAAGGGCTTCCACTCCATTAACTGCTAGGTCATGTGTAATACTAAGGGAATCATCCCGAATGTGTGTACTGGCAACCCAGGCAGTTACCATGACTCCCATATCTGGAATAACTTTCAAATGTATCGGAGGTTTTCTGAGCAGGGTATCCCACAAGTTAATTTTCTGAGGGATGCATGGTATACAGTCGAGCTGTGGCTGATGACACCCATCAAAAATGCACACCCAGCCAATGATGAACACAATAATGAGGCACACTCTCAAGCAAGAAATATCATACAGCATTTGTTTGGGCTACTGAAGTCATGGTTCTGGTGTCCAGATATATCAGTGGGAGCTCTGCAGTACAATCCCCATAATTGTGCTGAAATGTTCACTCTCTGGGCTCTCCTTCACAATATTATTCTGAGAAAATAGCTTCAGCAGGATTACCAAGGGAAAGGGGCACACATCCCACCACCACTAGCAAGGTCAACACAGCCACATGCAGGTGAGGAGTCAGAGGGAAACCACCAGTCACTGTAAGTATAGGTAGGTGTAGGCATGCACATGTACAGTATGCCCTTACCCTTGTCAAGAGGCAATGGAGAGTACACATGCTCACCTTCTAAGGTGGTAAAACTGTCATCCTATACACATACATATAGTAAAATAGATGTCAGAAAATGCACACGACCTTTACTTACCCATGTAATGGTTGTGTACTGATAGCATCACACAGAGTCAGCCCTGATTTGAAACACTTGTAACTGCAGACTATCAAATTCAATGTTGAACTTTGAGAAGGTCAACAAAGCAATGGATGAGGGCAAAATCATTCACACTGCCTATCTTGACCTGGCCAAGGCATTCGACACAATACCCCACTCAGGCATTGTTGACATACTCAAGTGGTTAGGTACAAACCCATACGTCACCTGCTGGATAGCCAACTAGCTCACAGACAGGACCCAGGAAGTTAGAGTTAGGGAGTCCACCTCTACAAAGGGGCCAGTCACAAGTGGAGTCAGTCCTTGGACCGCTCCTTTTTGGCATTTGCTTCTCAGTAGTCAAGACCAATGTCAGTGGTCTCTGGCTAACTAAATTTGCAGATGATTGCAAATTAGGAGCTGTCATTGAATCTCACGCTGACACAAATGTTCTCCAGCAGGGCCAACACAGACAAACAACCAGTGCCAGAACCATGGAATAAAACTAAAGTCCAGGAAATGCATAATAGCATTTTTTGAGAAGTCATCCATCCCTGTTAACTATCATATTGACAACACACCCCTTAGAGTTGACCCAGTAGTGAGGGACTTAGGGACACACATAGATAGTAATCTAGCCTTTGATCATCATGTGTCTACAGTAGTGAGGAAATCATTCCATGTTGTGCAACTTATAATGAAAGGTATGGCATCTAAGTCCAAGTAAGTCATTGTTCCACTGTATTCAGCATTCATCAAACCTATCACTGAGTACAATGCCCCCTTTGGTATGTACCTAACCAGGCATATCCAACAGAACATCGACAGAGGTTCCTCGTTAAAAGAATACAGGACATAAGTAAAATGTCCTATGCAGGCCACCTCAAGACTCTATCCCTGTATTCTGTCTCCTACAGGCTTTTGAGAGGAGATCTATACTTAGCATACAGGGCATTGTCAGACCCTACTCTGATGGACCTCCTGCATATCCACAAAACAAACAGCACCAGAATAACTTATTCTAAAGACTTAAACCTTGCTTGTGATATAACTAGAACCTGCTGGAGATATAGGTATGTATTCCAGAGACTACCCCATCTATGGAACAGTTTCCCCATCCATATGAAACAGAATTCCTCCCTAACCCAATTCAAGTGCAACTTGGGCAATTGGATGGGAAACTGGAAATTCATGCCTGGTTTGGCACCTATGTCTCTATTGAACACAAGTAACCTGTAAATGGTTCATCTCCCAGGCCCATGCTTAGACCTATCAAGGGTACCAGAACTTGTCAAAGATTTGACATGCATGGCTAGGCTTAAAAAGGTCCTTATGGTTGTTAGCCTAGTAAACACCTATGAATCTATGAACTTGGAATAGGAAAATAAATAGCTAAAATACAAATAAATGGCAGATCCTTACATAAAGTTACTTGCTAATGTAACTAACTTAAAGGTGAGTGATTTTTACAGCAATGACATCAGTATGTGAGAGCACTGATGTATGTCAATAGATGTGTTCACTATCAGCTAATTGGCCTCATGCTTCAAAGATTCACACATTACAAAAACCTTAAAGAAAGCAGTACAATTTTCAAAAGAGTATCACAAACACATATATAATAAGCACTCGGCCAGCTATGCACCCTGGGCATCAGACAAAAGACGTATGTATCATTGAATCTAAAAGATAGAAAATCAAGGATATGGCACAGTTATCATAACTTGCACAGGGTGTTGTTTTGGGGGGGGGGGGGCAGGACACTTAAGCTGACACAAATGGTAGTGAGTGTGTGAGTATGACAGACAGGCAGCCAGAAGTTTGGATAAAGTATCAAATGGCCACTGAGACAAAATGAACTGTATGTCTCACAAATGATCGCTGTAACTGGTATATTTGGGTTTATATTTCTTAGTGTCTGCAAGAACACAGCCAAGCTCTGTGCTAGCTCTGTGTCCTAGTATGTTGGACAGGTGTTAGAAATGCATGGTAAAGGTAACTAACAGGTCATCATCACTGTCCCTGACTGAGAGAACTGGCTCTGCAAGGAGTTGCACTTGCATGTCCATGCCTATGGTCAGATGTATTGCTGCTACCTGATTATGACTGATGTTGGCTGAATGAGCTCTCCTCATGAGTCCATCCAGGATCATGACTCTGTGGCCTGCCACATCTGTGGATACCTCAGTCACTGATGGAGCAGTGGTAGTAGTACTACTATGGGAGCGTGATAGAGCATGGCCATGTTGGCTAACATCAAATGATGCTGCTGACCTACATCCGTGGATGCTGTCCCCCTCCCAGCTGATGTTCCATCACAGACACTCCTCATCCCATTGTGCTATTCATCTAATCCACTGAAAAAGCCACACAGCAGAGGCAGACAAGCATGTCAGCCTGTGCCACATCTAGAACTCTAAGCAAGTCCTCAGAAGCCCTAGTGGAGAATGCCTATGCATCCATGATGGCCCTAAACATACGTTGCATGGCACATAAAGACCCACCAGAATCAGGTGGAGTGTGGACAGCAGGCCTCCTCTAAGCATCCCTAACAACTCTCCTGTATGCCACCTCATCCACACTTTGGATATGGCCAGAATCAAATGGCACTGAAGCTGCAGTAACCACACTACCATGATCAAGTGTGTCACCCTCCACCTGTCTAATGTCTGAGGGCTCAATGAAATAGGTATGCATAGGTCTACTGACTGTATCCGAGGAAAATACAAGGGATAACTGAATTTCAACCTCTGCAACCTTAACTGTCCCTGTGCTTGGCCACCATTACCAGAGTCTGCAGATACTCTGGCATCAGGTGGTAAGAGTCCTACATTTCATCTGTCAGGATCACTTGTGATAATAAGCAACAAACACATGGAAGAAATTAATATCTATACTAAATACTTAAAAAATGTATTTGATAACAAAACAACACTGGTCACAGTATCACAGATTTTATGGTACAGCAGTACACACAATACTCATTGCAACCACCTCACACATACAGATAAATGCATATCTCTGACAAATTTTCATCAATAATCAAATAAAAATGTTTACCTTACCAAGTATAGATGATGCCACACTTGGTGCGAAGATGGTCTTGGAAGAAATGAAGCAAGGTAAGGATGCAATTTTCACAATTGCAATAACACAGGGGGACAGTGAATACACAATTTTCACCTATATGTCCACCAACAATAATTTTAACTGGAACTTGGCTGATACATCCAACAAAGGTCATGTGTAATAAACAAAAATGTGTTGTTAAATCTCTTAATTTATCAATAGGTTCATCCAAAAAATGAAATGTTAGTTAAATCTTTGTATATTTTACTAATAAACAACTTTTACAAACTGACATATGTAAGCTTACCAGGAACCTTCTCCTGACACATACTTGTCCCCCAGAAACACCAGCACTGACATCATTCACATTTGTGTGCAGTTTCCAGTGAGCCCTCTGGATCCCTGACAGTGTACAGGAACTCTTCATTTGGTGTCAGTGGTAGATCTGTATCAGCCCCCCCCCCTCCCATAGCCAGCTGTTCATGGGCAACTGTAGCTGCCCTCCTCCAGGTTGATGAAATCATGTTAGTGGACCTATGATGCACTTAAACATAAGTCCTGGTGTGCCCCCTATGGCAGTCACATCATTTACCATCTGGGTCCATACCTGTATTTTCTTAGCCATATCCCACCACCCTGTCTCAAACATAATCCTATGTGACATAAAATAGAGATGGATGCAACACATAAATATCATATAATTAAATTCCTGCTCATACACACACACATGCGCTCGCATGCAAACACTCACACACACACACCTCTGTCTTTCTCTCTCTCTCTCTCTATATATATATATATATATAGGTTTAGTAATAGGTTCATACTAGGCTATCTGCCCGAGGGCATTTACAAGCCTAGCCCATCGTTTTGTGGCTTAGGCCACCCCTTTAGTATGGGGAACTATACCCATTATTTTTCTGTGCCTCTGTCAAGCAGTGACACTGAGGTAATCCCTGGGGTATATCTGCGATCTCCCATCCATTGGTAAATAATCAGCACCATCAAGGTTCATAGGTCAGTACTAAGCTAACTAGCCTTGCAAGCCATTGTAAGCCTAGCCAATAATCCCTTGTGAGACTCAAACTCTGCGCCTTGTGTTTGTAAGGCAACCACCTTAACCATTAGGCCATCCTCCCATAGATATAGATATATATATACATATATATATATATATATGTGTGTGTGTGTGTGTGTGTGTGTGTGTGGGCATATATATATTTTTTTAACATGAAGCAGTGGGGACACACATTTCAATTATTAAAATTGAAAGTTATGTGGTTGTTCTATATCATACTGACAAACAAACCAATGTATGATTTAAATGAAAAGCAATACCACTTTAGTAATGCATTATTGTATTGGTTACCAGGGAAATAAAATGATGACTACACAATTTGAAGAGCAAACCTCTTTAAGCACAGGCAATTTTTGTTGTGGTGACACATAAATGGTACTTAGCTCCCCCATCCCCTAAAACCAGGTAAAAGAAAAGTTTGGACAAACCAAGAAATACTATATATAATTCAGTTGTTATATATGCTTTTAACCAGTTTTCACAAAATATGTACACATTTTAAACAGAAAAGTCAATTTTATATGATTGCCAGTCAACTCTCACTGTGCCCAGCATTCCCCTGGAAGTGTCTATGGGCAATCTTCGAAGCATAACACCCCTGTGTCATTGACAATATAGTACACTACATTCCCATGAAATAACATAAGAAAATTGAAGATAACCCAGTTTTAACAATAACACCTGTGATGAAAGTTAATAGGCTGTCTAAATGAGAAAGAATGCCTGGCGAAAAGGCCTATGCCAACAGTAAACTATAAGAAGTGCATACAGATAAATTTTCTATTTTCTAATGAATGTATATAAAACTTTTCTGTGTAACATTAACAAATCTAAAATGTATTTGAAAAATACAGTCATACCTTATCAAGATCAGAAGCCTTTTCTGCAGAAAAATCAGGAGAAAGAGCAATCTTCTATTTCCTCCGGATGCACAAGTCTCCTCAACTTCAAGTTCCCTAGCTATACAGTTACCTTTTTATAGTGTATATTCAGGCCTCTGAACATGGTGAACATGCAAATAAGGTGTGAACTGATTAGAATTGCTGAATGCCAAACTTCTGACTTTGTGTAGCAAGTGTAAACATAGTGTAGCACTACCTCATTGTTAGCTGCTAATGGAATGTAGTGTGAGGGAGAAGGAAGGCACAACAACAATTCAGACTTCTTTACCTGCAGTGGGTGTGCCACCCAGGATACATTTACAAAGTGCAGAAGTAACTGTAGTAAGCTTTTAAATGGAAGTGAACAGCTCGTTTCTCATTTCTGTTCACTAATAGCCAAAGCTTTCTGCCTTTGCTGAAAACTATTTTTTAATGTCATGTCATTGTATCATACACTTAAAGGACAAGGATACAAAATGACCAATATGTTGCACGTCTGAGAGTACAGCACCTACTCAAAGGAAACCTCTGTCTGACATACAAAGCCATGTCAAATGCAGAGCTGTTGGACATGCTACACTTAACAAAATCCCAATCTCTCCGAGCCACATGCTCCAGGGACCTAAACCTTGGAACCACAATAAACAGAACTTGCTGGAGGGATAGATTCCTGTCCCAGAGACTTCCCATGCTCTGGAACAGACTACCCATTCATGTCAAACAAAGCTCCTATTTAGCCATCTTTAAGAAAAATCTTGACAACTGGATGGGAAATTGGAAATTCACCCCAGGGATCACTTCTGTGGCTCTGCTCAACAGTGGCACAGTAAAATCATTTTCTTGGGTGGCGAAAGCCAGGGAACTTTTTGGGCTAGGCTAATATAGGCCTGAGTGCCGATAGCCTAGTACCTACCTATGAACCTATAAGAACACAATACAAATAGAAAACAGAGCTGCATTGCTGTAAACAACACTCATAGCTGGTTGCATGATCACACATTGCAATAAATCTGTAAGCAACACATGATCAATCATCTGAAATGCACAAGTGTGTATGTCTCGTTAATACTGTGGTGGCAATGGGATTTGCTTGTATGTAGAAAGATTTGCTTTCCTACTGCAAAGCAAGACACTCCTAGTGTGTTTGTTAATTTCATTAGTATAATAGTTCAAATCCAGAGTTATGTAAAATCTGTAAGGTGGGTTAAAATGTATTTTGTAATGTTGTTTATGTATCCTTTTTTTATTTTTAAAATATTAATATTTGCATGATATGCAGCTTAGTGGAAATACAGTGAAATGGATAAATAAATAAAAATTTATGGAAGTTGCTCCTGTGATAAAGACAGCATACATTACAGCTGTCAATCAAGCGTATGTGTAACACACCTGGTAAATATGATGAAGCATAGTTTACTATCGAAACCTTGAAACTGCATATGTCAACCGGTCACATGGTTGACCCAAAATCCTGAATCCAGAACAGTGAAAATGTGGCAAGGTTGAAACTGAATAGATCGACACCCATAGTTTGATGTATTCAACATAGCAGGAGGTGACATCAGTCACCCATGCTATGCAGTTTACCATACCATGACATTCCCTAGTCAATGGTACATGGATTTTTTTATTTTCAGGGTGACAAGCCCACTGCCCCCCCCCCCACCCCACACCACCTGCAAGTTATATATACCAACTCCAAGAGCAGACTACAGCGAGGAAATGGGTAATTTCCATGTTCATCACTGAACCGCAATCTCTGTGTATAATCCCAAACTCAGATAATCAAACTACACTAGCCATTGACTCTAGTGTAGTCGATGTATTTTGAGTCAGCATTCTGCCCATTGGAAAACTGCCTTTTAACTACATGCCATTCGACAGCAGTCACTTTGAAAGTTCAATAGTAAACCTGAAGCAAATAGGATATGTAGACCATAGTTCAAGTCTCACATTTATCTTTAAATGATGAAAATAAAAAAAACATGTTATACAAGAATAATACTTGTTGAGCTTTCCTTATCTCCTTTGTGTGTTGATCACCTTTATGCAAAAATTCTCAGAACTAACAATCTTTACAGCCATTACCTTTTATAGAACCAATTAATTATGCCATCATTTCCCTAATTAATAGTCATTCATTATGAGGTGAAACAGAAAATATGATAAAAACAAACATCTACTAAATCAAATAAAAATATATAATGTTCAGATATATAAAATTTATACCTTAATGTATATATTTATGAATAAAACATTATGTACATATATTTGTATTCAATTATTCACGTAATTCAAATTATTTTTTTTTCAGAAATCTTGTCATTTATGCCTGGATTTATATCTGCCCTTAAAAAAATCTGCCATTTCAACTATATTTTCTAAAAAATTAAAAAAACCTACAAATTTGTCCTTACTAACTTTTTTCTACTACAAAAAAAGTTAACTTCTTAAAATTTGTGCACTTCACTGAGTGCTTAGCCAACGCATTACTTAGATCCTTCTTTTTAATAGCTAACATGTGCTCTCTAACTCTATGGTTCAGTTTTCTAATATATTTACCTATATAGAAATTCTCACAGCTGGAGCACACTGTAAGGTAAATTTCTAAAAAGATACATTCTTTCAACTTTTGCCTTTCATCGTGCAAACACGCTAAGCAGTGTTGCACGGCAGTCAGTAAGCTTCCACAACATCTACAGTTCCACAACACCTGCAAACAATAAGCAGACATTGTCCATTTCAAAAAGATACATTGTTACATCTTGTGCTTTCCATCATGCAAATATGCTAAACAGCATTGTGTGGCAGTTGTAATGGTTCCACAACACCTGCAGACTTGTCAGTTTCTAAAAAGATACATTGTAACATGTAATGTTTTCCATCTTGCAAACAGACTAAGTGGCATTGAGTGGTAGTCAGTACTCATGCACAACATTGAGTGCAAAAAATACACTTACTGCCTCGTTCCTCCTGTGGCAATAAGTGCCAGTTAATGGCCACACTAGAGGTGATCCAGGGTTCTAATCCTGCACATTCTCAGTTTTATTAATGCTGGTCCACTGTAATTTATATAAAAATTAACAATATAAAAATAACTATACATAAAAGTTACTATGTATAGCAGATGGATTGAGCATACACGTCATCACACAAATCATATATATAACTGTGGTTTTCAGTACAATCATTGTTCTACAATTAGACATTTATTTTCTGCATTTTCATGTTATGTGCATACATGGTTAATCACTGAACACTTTAATGTGTGTATATATAACTCATGAGCATGTGTGACAAGTGTCCTCCTTTGCAATTATCAGTCTGCATAGTAATGACCATCAAAAATACGTCTGTTGCCTAGCCTTCCCTGTGGCAGATGGTGTAAGTTCATGACCACAATACAGGTGTGCCAGGGTTCCAATTCAGCAAACTCTAACTTTTGCTAATGCTGTTTTACTGTGATTTATATTAAATTCCACAATATTAATATAATTATATATAAAAATCACTATTTATAGCAGTGGATATATGAATTATATGTGTGACTGAGGGTATTCTGACAATTATTTAACGGTACTTAAAACTGTCTTTTCTGCCCTGGGATGCACTTCATACTTCAATGATAGTCATATACAAATGCATGTGTAAGCCATGACATTGTCAGGTCACATACATATGGTTTACCACTCACTTTAAATCTGTCCATATAATTAATGACTATACTCAACAAACACTTCCTCTATGGCAAGGAGGTAAAAACATCTACGTAAAAGATTAGATGTTGCCTATTTTATATATGTTTGAATCCCACATTGTACAAATTGCTTTTATTAGTGTGTAAAGCCACCCAAAAATATGACATGTCATAACATGTATACACCCCAATACATGTCTGAAAAGTTAACTCATCTAACAGGTGCATCAGCAACCAACCCATAAACTAATACCGACTGTCACATTATCCCTTCTAATTAATAAACTGCCCTTCACTCTTTTTGGCATTGTTGCTCTCTGCTGAACATTGTGCAAATGCGGTTGGCATCATTGCGTGGGTTTGCACACTGACCATTAAACACAATATCATGAATTGACAAAAAAGCACTTTAACTTTTACTGTATGACATTCCCAGAACAAGAAAGGAAGGTGCCCAATTTAGTGATTGAAGATGGAGTGTAGAGGAGTCCAGAATAGTCATTGGACTCCTTGTAAAGTGCCACAGCCATAGGCTATTGCAGGGGGACTATACCAGGTCTCAATATAAATCATAGGCTTGGAATAGTCTTGACAAGACTGTCACCAGTACGACTGGCATTCCATACACTGGAAAGCAATGCAGGCACCACTTCAATGACCTAAAAAGAGACAAGCAGGCACAACTCAAACAGTGGCTGGATGAGTTTAGGACTAATGACATCCTAAAGTTGTGTAAGTATACAGATAAAGACACTTTAAATTATACTCAAAGCTGGAGATAAACAAGACTGGTATGCATAATGCTCTTCTATTTTTCTCTCTTCTGTATTTTTGGCTGCCCAGGTGATTGCAATGAACAAAAAAGCCCATGGTGAACATTTTGAAAGGCCAAGAGAAGCAAAGAATAGATAGGCACTGTGAGGCACATGCAAGACAAGGCTTGAAAACCAAGGCTAAAGAGGTGTGTAAAACATTACAGGTTTTTGGTATTATTAGGAAATACTTCAGAAATGGTCAGTTGAGTCAGTTAAGTTAGTTTTAGGACTGATATGCAAAAGGTCTTTGCAATACAGACACATGAGTCTGAGTACTAAAGTCAGGTCAAATATCCAGTGTTAATGCTATTTAGGAGGAATAGACTGTTTCGGTTTATATTATCCAGGAGAATCAGAACATATGTGCAGAAACTTTGGCTATATTTATCAGTATTGTTACATTTATCAGTGCTGTTACTGTTATCCCACATTCCAGAATTTCTACAGACTGTTATTGTTTATCAGCACTATTATTGGAGACAGTATTCGGATATTGTTAACATCTAATAAAGCATTCTTAATCAACTACAGTATGTGCAAAAATTATTCTGAAAAGTTCAAAAATACTTGGTCCATATAGGAGAGAATGGTAACTGTTCAGCACACGTTTGGGTAATTAACAAATAAAGACATTTATTCTAGTCCCATTTAAGTTGTTTCCAGTTAATTCCAGTATACTACAGTCACATCAATTCTTTCAATGGTAAGCCTCTGTCGATAGACGGGGGGAGAACAACAGTTAAACTAAGTCCCAAAACCCCATAACAACCTTATCAACAGTCAGACTATGTGCATTCTACAGAATGAACTTGAGAACAAAGTAAAATTAGTCTCTGACACTTTTTTCATGTCTAAACTGCAGCTGAAGTTTTCTATAACAGATTTTTCAGCAGCACACCAGTATTTTTCCAGATGGGAGACTGTGAACTCCATACAAAATAAGGCCACTGCCAACAATACTATAGTTACTCCTTACAGACCAGACATTTCAATAAGACACCACTGATATTCCAGATGTAAGCTTTATACAGAAAACTGCCAGAACAGATGATATGCAGTAATTGCAGCTTTTAGACAGATTGCAGAGCACCAGTGTTTATTAGAAATACTACTTCAGGAAAAGCCTCAAAGAACATCAAAGACCAGCACAGCAGCACTATTTCAGAAATATACAGCTGTTAGCAGTGCTCTTTCAGAACATGAAAAGACATTATACAGTTAACATCAACAAACCTCACCATCTCCACAAACTTTCAAGTTTACAGTGTGATGTCACATAGACAAGATGCAAGAAAAAAGTTTAAGAAGGCGCAAACAACAAGACACATTAATCATAAAGTTACATAAGAATTTATGCACTTTTTAGCTAAGTCAGGTCAGAAAAGTTTAAATACATCATTAAATGTCACTGGTATAAACATGTCAACCATTACTTCTACAATAAAGACACCAGTAAATGTTTGGTTTAAAGTTAAAAATTGGGCAAATCAGTCTAAAAATGTGTTCCAGAAATGTTCATTTAAAGTTAAAGGTTATGAGTTCAGGGATGCTACATCTTTCCAGACGCAAAAGGGTTGAGTCTCAGAAACATACTGCAATAGACACACTATCTTATGATTCGCAGAATGAGCCAGCTTTTGTTAGTAATTCTTGTTTACAATCTTCAGACAGTGTAAATTCAACTACACATATTCAGAATGTAATAAATTCTAGTTTACATATAATTCAAGGTATAAGTTGCAGTATGGTAAGTACAGACATAAAACACAGTCAGTGTATGTAATATGCAAATTTCCAGATCAAATAGAAGGAAAACTTTTGTAAGTTCTCAAGTTCACATTATTTCACATACAGATGTTCAGAATGCAATAAATTCTAGTTTCTTGTTTTCAGTAGCCAGTGCAAATATTGCATTGAGGGAAGAGCTGTTATTGTTTATTACCACTGTTATTGGAGACAGTATTCAGATATTGTTAACATCTAATAAAGCATTCTTAATCAACTACAGCATGTGCAGAATTTATTCTGAAAACTTTAAAAATACTTGTTCCATAAAGAAAAGACTGGCACCTGTTCAGCACAAGTTTGAGTAATTAACAGGTAAAGACATTTAATCCAGTCTTATTTCAATTGTTTCCAGTTAATTCCAGTATATTACAGTCTTATCAATTCTTCCATTTATACTGATGAATGTATGAAAATGCAAATCCATATGTGTACTGTTGACATAAATAAATTGAGGAATGTTAATTATTTTACAAAACTTCACTTTAGTCATTCCTCCTCTCATTTGCAAAAAATATCACATGCAATTATTTAATGCCATCCTGAATACATATGTAAAACAATAGTTTGATCTAGATTTGATCCCTGTAACATTTGTGCTTAAAATAAGAATGCACTGCTGTTATACCTGATGCCATAGAGACAGCTTGGCAGCAGGTGTTTTTCTTACACTCAGTAGTGCCCAAAGTGAAGAGTGGCATGCCTCTCTACTTAGTGTGTTTGCATGGAGGAAGGCAAACCAATAACACTATTATAATTTTCTCAGTGACGCAGAGACTGGCATTTGCTCATTGCTTACCTCAGTGCAAATGGGGAAAGGAGTATTAATAGTCGTTAATGTGATAACATTTATGACACAACATTTGCAATACAAACTACATTATAAGCACCTTAGTATCTGTCAGCTATTTCTACCATAACCGATATGGATAAGTACTTCTCAAGTTCAAGTAATAGTCATGAAATGTGTATCATGCATGTGCAAACACTTTGCCATTGATTGCACCAACCAGCTGCTCATCATTGTGTTATGGAAATAACTGGTTGACATGAATTAGTATGTTTGCTGCCTTGTTACTCTTCATCCCATTATAATCCATGTAAAAACACAACCAAAGGGAAGACACTTGTTACTGAATGAACACATATTTTCTCAGGAAAACTCTTGTGTGCCCTGCACCCAAGCAGTTGAAACTAGACATGCCAGTACTAGTTCCCAAACATCAACTAGACTACAGAAATAAACACCAGCTTTGTTACATCATCTAAAGTTTATACTGACAATAGACATTCAAATTGTCTTATAGATGTATTAATGTGGACATCAAGTCTTCACAAATATGAACACACATACAGTTGCATCCATGCTGATAACAAAACATATGTGAATCTGTGTGTGACAATAAGTGTGTAATGTGCACAACATACTGTGAAACATCTACATATGTCTCAGTTCTGCTACATGAATTCCTGACAGCCTTTTGCATCTAGTTTGAGAAGCTGTCTTGTAAGGTATATTTGCACATTGGAAACACAACAGAAAACACAAAATAAACATTTTGCACCCCACTCTCATAACAGGATATGTTACTCATATCATATAATGATAGTGGCATCATCTATAAATACCAATATGACAAGGCAAAACCATACTTCAGGGATGGTGCAATCATTAGTTCTGTGGATGAGAAAAAAATGCTTACATGCATGTTAAATTACCACAGCAGTCACATTATGTGAGTGTCACTATGTATGTATGTGTAGGCTAGGCTTATATAGGCCATAGGGCCAATAGCCTAGTACCTACCTATGAATGTACCTATGAACCTAAGTGTCTGTGCATAGTACGATGGACATCAGTCTGGTCTGTATCCTACTATCATTAATCCAGTCCCATGCAGAACTAATATTGTGGCAGCCATACATGCCTACCCAGCCATTTCATATAGGCCTCTCAAACATACAATGATGATATTGTCCATTATAATTTGTCAGGCAGTTGTGTAGATGTCAGACTTGTGCCATGGCACTTGCTTTAAGGACTGACTTCTCTAGGTTGTATAACTATGTACGTAGAGGCACTAATCTCACTTTAATCAACAGGTGTGTGTAATCAGAAGACCATACATCTGTATCCTGCTGTCAGCAATCTAGTCCCATGGAGAACAAGTATTTTGATAGTCATACATGCCTCCACATCCATTTCATAAAGGCCTCCCAACATCCTCTGATGATGTTACCCACTATAAGTTGTCCAGCAGCAGTGTAAAAGTCAGACTTGTGATGTGGCACTTCCATTAAGCACTGAGGTTTTTAGGTTGTGTAACTATTTAGGTAGGGGTTCTAGTCTCACTGCAGTCAACTGACGTGTAGGTGTAGTCAGAAGTGCATAAGTTTGTATCCTACTGTCAGCAGTCCAGTCCCATAGAGAACAAATATTCTGACAGCTGTACATTCCCACACATCCATTTCATACAGGGCTCTCAACAGCTTTTCTCAAACATCTAGTGATGATGTTGTCCACTATAAATTGTCCAGCAGCAGTGTAATAGACTTGTGCCATGGGGCTTGTATTAACTAGTTCTTTAGCTAGTGTAACTAGGTAGGGATTCTAATCTTACCACAATCAACTAGTGTGTATGTATGTAGGCATAAGAGGATAAGTTTGTATCTTACTGTCAGCAATCCAGTCCCATGGAAAACAAATATTTTTGTAGTCATACATGTCCACTCAGCCATTTCATACAGTCATCCCAACATCTTCTCACAAATATACACTGCTGATGTCATCAGCTATAAAGTGTCTGACATTCTAAAAGTCAGCCTTGTGCTGTAGTGCTTGTGTTAAGTGAAGTGTTGTGTTGTGTAGATAGGTAGGAGTTCTAGTTTCACTGCAGTTAACTTTTGGGTGTGGGTGTATATGTTTGTGTTCAGTTAGTTCACATTCTGGAGACCATTACAGAACAGCAAGTGAGACAATCCTACTATCATCTTCTCACCAAACACTAATGATGTAATCTGCTATAAAGTGTTGTTGAGCATTATGAAAAAAAATTGTGATGTGGTGCTTTTGGGAAGTATTGTATTCTGTCAATAACTATGGAGCAGTTCTAATCTCACTCTAGTCAACATAAGTGAGTGCTCATATTTGGAGACAGTGCTACATTGAGATGTGACTCCCAACATGTTCTTGTCAGCATGCAATTATACTATTATACTCCATAAAGTGCAACATTACACTGTTAAAGTCAGACATATGTGGTGGTGCTACTGTTGCACTGTATGGACTTCAGCTTCTATACCTATACTTGTGTAATGTTCAAATTAGACACAGTCTACTGCTGTGTGTGTGGTTGGTGGTACATTATGGTTATTGTATGATCTGTTGAATCACATTTCATTTCAGTAATACTTAGGACCCTTTAACATAACCCCATGCATCCAACATCCCCCTTTTCCCTTTGGCCATATGACAATCTTCTTGCAGAGGAATGGAGGATGTCCTCATGTCAAAGATGCATACACACATTATGAAGCAGAGTCCTTCCATGAGGTTCTGCAAGCCATCTCCAGACCACTGGATGTGTGATTGCTAATTCTGTCATAGGGTGGTGCACATGTCACATACGGAGACAAGCACGCACATAGCCTTACTATCTTGCAACAAATAGATATATGGAGTTTGTTTAAATATTATAATAACGTCTAATATTTTATGTGATGTTGGTCATTAGCTTAGTCATGTCCTATGACCCTACAAACATTTCACATGTCAGTGTTGCTGTCATTGAAATTTACTATGTTGAGGTATGTATGTACAATAGACCTGCAAGAGGGAATTACAAGCTGTGATGTGAGATAATATCCAAACATTCACTTTGGTTGCTGCTCCGGTACCATTAAAGGACTCCTAGTCAATCAAATTCACCACTTTAATATCCAATAAAATATACAGGCTTAATGGATTCATGATGGCTGCTGCTGAAATTTTATTACATGTTCCTTCCATAAAAGCTGCAGTAATACGCCTCATGGGAACTGTTGACATGGGATGATACTATGTATATTGTTGACATAGTTAGGCATGTGTTGTTGTAGTGCAGCAGATCGACATTCTAGGCAGTTTTCATTCAACCATCATAGTGACACTTGCAATATGGTACAGGCATGCATGTGTATACCTACAATCATTAAATGCTCTGTGACATACATCAGTATTAATTCATACTGATTACATGTGTGCATAAGTCATCCACATGTTGTAATGCTGTGATATATCCAAAAATATCATGTTTTGATTCAGTTGTAACCTTGTGGAAATCATTGTATGCATAATTTGCTATTCCCAAGGATTACTGACATGGTCAACAGCACAATTCTGTGACTATCAACATTTCTGTCAGTAAATGTTCTGCATAATCCACAACCAACTCATTTACGTGTCCTTATATGGTATCAGGCCAATGAAACACAGCTTTCCAATGAAGAAACATATAGGCATATGTTCTGCAATTAATGTAATTATGTGACATTGGTACAGTTGCATGACTGTGTGAACAGTATCTCTGTGTGGCATGTGATGCATAACCAAGGCTGTATTTGGAAGTGTTGTCACAAATCATTTATTTAAATAAGTGCGAAATGATAAGGATAATACCCAACTAAGTGCAGAACTGTTTGTGGATACCACCAGCCATACTCAACCAGAGAAAATACACTCCGCTAGCTGACAGTTTGTTTCACACTTCACTCCCCTGTTACCACTAGCCATCAGTCCAAGTATACGTGCAAACACACTGATCAGTTTATTTTCTCAGAAGAGTATCTCATCTGTACACTGTCTAAGGCTAAAAACAGAATCAATGGGCCCTGACAACATCCCATGTTGCCCATACTGTGACTTAAATCCTGACATAGCAGACACAGTTGGATCTCTTCTTAAACATAGCCTCTAGACAGCCTATGTTCTTGCAGAATGGTGTACAGCAATGGTCGTTCATCTGAACAAGGGGGGACTATCATCTAATGCAGGAACTTCTAGAAACATAATCCTGACTCTCCTCATCTGTGAAGCTGACTATCAACTCATCATGGACATTATCTAAAAGGACACAGGCATATCACCTGCCTGTGCACCAAACCCATGTTTGATTTAAGACTACATAATGTCTGTTAAATCTGTTTGATATCTTCAAGAAGGTCACCAAGGGCATGCATGATGAAAAGGATGTCATCCTACATGACTTGAGATGTCTGAGGCATTTGGCACAAATCCACACTCAGGTATTAGAGAGAAACTGTCTCAAGAGGGCAAAAACACCTATTTCACCAAGTGGGTAGACAGATGGATCACATACAGGACTCATAATGTTGAGTGTCTGAAGTCACATCCAGCTAGACTCCAGTGATCAGTGTTCTGTACTAGGCCCTTTCCTGTACAGTATTTAAGTCTTGTATGTCAAGACATTTGGTTAGACAATCCTTTGTCTAACCAGCTTTGTGGATGACTGCAATTGTGGACAATCATTTAATCCTAGAACACTATTGATATACTGCCGAAGGTATTAACACATACAAAGGATTGTTGCCAGAGCCATGAAGATGCAGCAGATGAAAAACAATCATGATTAGTTCCTATATGAAAATGAATACGCAAGCTAATTACAATATAGACAGCCCACACCTTTGAGCAGACAAAGTGATATGTGACCTGGGTACTCGGGTAGATAGTGAGTGGAACTTTCACCAGCATGTGACCAAAGTAGTAGCAAATCCCTTGTATGTAGCAGAACTACTGAGTATTGGCGGGCCATCCACATCAAAGGACATTATAGTCCTATTGTTCTCACACTGTTAAAGTCAGACATATGTGGTGGTGCTACTGGTGCACTGTATGGACTTCAGCTTCTATACCTATACTTGTGTAATGTTCATATTAGACACAGTCTACTGCTGTGTGTGTGGTTGGTGGTACATTATGGTCATTGTATAATGTGTTGAATCACGTTTCATTTCAGTAACACTTAGGACCTTTTAACATAACCCTATGCATCCAACATCCCACTTTTCCCTTTGGCCATATGACAATCTTCTTGCAGAGGAATGGAGGATGTCCTCATGTCAAAGATGCATACACACATTATGAAGCAGAGTCCTTCCATGAGGTTCTGCAAGCCATCTCCAGACCACTGGATGTGTGATTGCTAATTCTGTCATAGGGTGGTGCACATGTCACATATGGAGAGAGGCATGCACATAGCCTTACTATCTTGCAACAAATAGATATATGGAGTTTGTTTAAATATTATAATAATGTCTAAGATTTTATGTGATGTTGGTCATTAGCTTAGTCATGTCCTATGACCCTACAAACATTTCACATGTCAGTGTTGCTGTCATTGAAATGTACTATGTTGAGGTACGTATGTACAATAGACCTGCAAGAGGGTATTACAAGCTGTGATGTGAGATAATATCCAAACATTCACTTCGGTTGCTGCTCCGGTACCAATAAAGGACTCCTAGTCAATCAAATTCACCACTTTAAAATCCAATAAAATATACAGGCTTAATGGATTCATGATGGCTGCTGCTGAAATTTCATTACATGTTCCTTCCATAACAGCTGCAGTAACACGCCTCATGGGAACTGTTGACATGGGATGATACTATGTATATTGTTGACATAGTAAGGCATATGTTGTTGTAATGCAGCAGATCGACATTCTAGGCAGTTTTCATTCAACCATCATAGTGACACTTGCAATATGGTACAGGCATGCATGTGTATACCTACAATCATTAAATGCTCTGTGACATACAACAGTATTAATTCATACTGATTACATGTGCGCATAAGTCATCCACATGTTGTAATGCTATGATATATCCAAAAATATCATGTTTTGATTCAGTTGTAACCTTGTGGAAATCATTGTATGCATAATTTGCTATTCCCAAGGACTACTGATATGGTCAACAGCACAATTCTGTGACTATCAACATTTCTGTCAGTAAATGTTCTGCATAATCCACAACCAACTCATTTACGTGTCCTTATATGGTCTCAGGCCACTGAAACACAGCTTTCCAATGAAGAAACATATAGGCATATGTTCTGCAATTAATGTAATTATGTGACATTGGTACAGTTGCATGACTGTGTGAACAGTATCTCTGTGTGGCATGTGATGCATAACCAAGGCTGTATTTGGAAGTGTTGTCACAAATCATTTATTTAAATAAGTGTGAAATGATAAGGATAATACCCAACTAAATGCAGAACTGTTTGTGGATACCACCAGCCATACTCAACCAGAGAAAATACACTCCGCTAGCTGACAGTTTGTGTCAAAGGAAAAATATACTTTAAAAATGATCAAAACATGGTAGGTTCAGGTTAAGGCACTTTAATCTTGCAGCAAGGAGACAAAAATGTGCTAGTACAGAGTTTGTCTAACTAGAATCAGGAAATACAGGTATTTTTATACATTTTCTAATAAGACATTGCCTACCAAGCTGACGTAGTGAATCACAAGTTTTGTCATCATTACTTCACAGTGATTGTTTTTACAATATTCTGCTGGTACCATCAATTTTTGTGAGAAACTTCCTAAGAAAAACAACGTGGCCTTGGCTACCACTGGTTAGATATATGCAATGTTACCATTCAAGGTACTATGGCTAATTCAAGCACAAAGCAAGTATAGATTGCAGTTCATTTCTCTAACAGTCCTTTGTCTATGTTATCTCTAAACTTCTGCAGCTGCACATGTTCTCATACTTCAAACAGAGCTGATTGTTTAAAATCATTACATTTACAGAATATAGCATTGTTCATTCATTTTTCCTGACCTAGCAGATAATCACCTGCTTCTCAAATACATTTCCAAAAGGCATAAACATGAATATTGCTGTGCTAGCAATTACTAGGTCAGAGGGCATCTTGCAAGTTTCAGAAAGCACACTGCAGTTTCAAAAAGCATCTTTTCAGTCTCATATGAAACTCAACTGTATATAAAACAGTGCATATAAAATAGAATGAAAAACGTGTTAACTTATTTAGTTTCTAATTAGTATTAAGCATACACACATTAATACATATGTTTCTGACATTTCCCCCCTGTTAATACTTTTTAATTCTATTTTCAAAAGAATAAACAGTTTGCTTCTTCTCCTAACCTCTTCCATTCAGGATTTGCAGTTAAGAAAGTCATTCAGTTTAAATTTATGAAAGTGTTTCACATTTTAATAATTCTTCAATATTAGTTCTTTGATACAAAGTCTCAAAAACTGATAAATCTATAAATTCTTTGATTAACTTTTTCATGCAGGGGATACCACAACAAATACATGCTCCTAATAGGAGTAATCCCACACAAATGGCAATCAGGATGTTCATTAGGATGGACCCCCCCCAAACAAATTCTGGAAAAAGTCCATCAGAGGGTTTGGGCCTGGTTTGGTCATGGCCGGCACTTGCTGCATCACCTCAAGGTGGTCGTTTATCTCATGTTGATGATCAGGTATATATGCACAGCACTCTTCTTTGATTAAAGCGCATGTACCACCTCTCGCTGCTAGGGTGAAGTCAAGAGCCATTCGGTTCTGGAGCACTACAGTTCTCATAGCATTCAGTTCATCAGTTATCAATTCAAGAGCAGAAAAAGTTGCATTACTCATTACTTTGAGAAGTTTAGACAGGTTTTGCAGCTCCCAAATTGATTTCACTGCACCATATGTAGGTAATATGCCTGCCCATGATATAACAGCATCACTCAAGTCCATGTGCGTCAGTTTGGTACCCACAGTATGATGGTCTTTCCAGCACACCTCGATCTGTCCCACTGGATTTTCAGGCTTCCTGACAGCTTTCTTGGCCACATCTCAGGTATTTCGAATATTCCCCTGAGGCAAAACTGCAGTGTGTCGTATGGCCAGGACCAGGTACCCCAAAAAACAACTGGCGGACCAATTCTCAGGTAACCATTTATATGCTTTCTTACCACACACAAAATAACAATCCTCTACTTTAGTAGTTACTTTGTTACGATATGACTGCCCTGCATGAAACATTTTCCTATCTATTACAGATAGTTGTTTAAAAAGTACAGGATTACGTTGCACTTGTTCAATAGTCTTATGCATGGACTCAAGAAATGAGTCATAATTTGAACTACAAGTTGCACCCATTTTGTTTGCTTTGGTATAACATTTGTAATGTACAGTCACATTGCACTTGCTCTAACCCACTTGAATTGTGTCATTCTTATAAAAACATACAATTCCCTTTTGTGTCACAGGCAAATACAGTGCTTCCTTATCATATGCTTTAATAGCTACGGTGTCATAAACCAAATTTTCCCTGGTCAAATTGACCCCTAGGGGGACTGCAGTCATTAATAACCCCCCGTATGCTGTTGGTATGGCTGTGCAAATCCAGCAGTTCAAAACATTAAAAGTCTCATTATACACACGTGTAATTGCATGATAAGTTTTAAAGTTTGGGTGCCAGTCTACGGTCGGCTCATCACGTTTAATCAGTTCAACTTTTGTGGCAGGAAAAAGGAAAGGCCACAACAAAAAGAACAATGTTATCAGTATAGCTACCAAAATAATCATGCAAGTTTTCTGAGGTTGTTCTGTATCTCTGTTTGCTCTATACCTAGTCATTTTGTTCTTGTTGTACAACAGTAACAAGATTTTTGTCCAGTTCAAAGTTCTTAACCAGTTTACAGTGTGTCAAATGAATCCAGGACACTCGCTCCGCGATCTTGACTGCAGTGGGTGTCGACAGTAGTACCTGGTACGGCCCTTTCCACTTTGGAGAACTCCAGTTTTTTCTCTTCACCACCTTCACTCAGACCCATGTGCCTGGGGCTACTGCTGCTTCCGATGGTCTTGTTTGCTCTTTATCTGAAACAGAATTTAACTGCAAAAGTTTGTTATTCAAAAATCGCCTCATATATCCTGCAAGTGAACTGTCAGCCTCCTGCTCTGCAGGCATGAGAGGTTTCCATTGAGGTGTATAATATGCCCTCCCAAACAGAACTTCAAAAGGAGTTAACCCCTTTGCATCTGGAACAGTTCTCATGCTCAACAGTGCCAGAGGTAAACAGTGCACCCAGTTCTTTTGTGTCTCACTAATCAATTTTCTAAGCTTGATTTTCAAAACCCCAGTATGCCTCTCTACTAATCCTGCAGATTGGGGGTGGTATGCACAATGATTTTTCAGAGAAATCCCGAAATAACGGCTAAGTTGTTGTATAGTTTGATTTACAAAGTGTGTGCCATTGTCACTATAAATCTTTTCCGGTATGCCAAATCTAGGAATAATTTCTTTAATGAGGATTTTTGCAACAGTAGCTGCATCTGGATTTTTAGTTGGAAAAGCTTCCACCCATTTGGAAAACATATCTATAATGACAAGGCAGTACTTCTTATTTTTGCATTTGTTCAGTTCTATAAAATCCATACAAATAGTATGGAATGGATACAGTGGTATAGGGAAACTCCCTTGCTTAGGTTTTAATGCCCCTTGTGCATGATGCTTGTTACAAACATGGCATGCTGCACAAAATTTTTTTGTGTAGTTTGTAAATCCATACGTCGTAAGCACTCGATTCACTAACTGTACCATCCCCCCTGTTGAGACATGGCACTACCCATGGCTGAACAAAGCTGCATATCTAAACAAGTTAGATGGTAAAATCGGTTTGTTTTCTTTGGAGATGTACAGTCCTTTCTCAAGGATTGCTCCTCGTTTTATCCACTTCTGTTTGTCTACATTTGTAGTAAGTGTCTGCATTGTTTTTAACATTTCTAAGTCTAAAATCTCAGATGGTTGTAATTCCTCACTTAAAAGAAAAACTTCTGAAGCTGAAGCTGCTTGTTTTGCAGCTGTATCAGCCCTCGCATTACCTTTTGAAATTCTATCCTGTTGCTTGGTATGAGCTACGCATTTGCAAATAGCTACTTTCTGAGGTAACTGAATAGAGTCTAACAAGTCTAAAATAAATTGTGCATGGTTAATTGGTTTACCAGTAGATGTTATCATCCCTCTATTTTTCCACTGCTGCCCAAAAACATGTACAGTAGAAAAAGCATACTGACTGTCAGTAAAAATGTTTACTTTCTTACCTTTTGCTAAGGTACATGCCCTTGTCAAGGGAATCAATTCTGCTGCTTGTGCAGATAAGTTGTGTGGTAAAGACTTTGCTTCTAAAATCTTGGTATCAGAAACTACTGCATACCCCACTAGATTCTGTCCTGTAGGACCCCTCCTTCACGAGCCATCCACATAGTATGTCACCTCGGTATCATCCAAGGGAACATCTGTAAGGTCTGTTCTAGGTAGTGTCTTTTGCTCAATCTCCTGCAGGCAGCAGTGTGGTTTGCCATCTGCAGGGGTTGGGAGCAAGGTTGACGGATTCAAAGTTGTGCATCGTTCAATTGTCATATGAGGTTGGCTCAACAGTATAGTCTTACAGGAAAGATGTCTAGCAGGAGAGAGATATGCTACTTTTTCTTGCAGTAAAATAATCACGACTGCATGAGGCACTCTCAATGTGAGAGGGTGGAACAATACTACTGAGGCTGAAGCCTGCACTGCCATTGCAGCTGTGACTACTGCTTGTACACAGTGGGGCAAGGATCGCACCACTGGGTCTAGCTGTGATGAATAGTAAGCTATGGGGTGTTGTTTGTCCCCATGCTGTTGTGTTAACACTGATGTCATATAACCTTGCTTACAGTCTACGGTTTGGAAAAATCGCTTATGATAGTTTGGTAATCCTAAAACTAAGGAAGAAGCTATCAGTTGTTTCAGTTTGCAGAAAGCTGATTCTGCTTCTGGTGTCCACTGTAATAAATCTTGTGCTGCCATCGGCTTTTTGAATATCAAGTTGGTCAGCGGAGCAGATTCCAAAGCATAGTTTGGAATCCAACTCCGACAAAAGTTAGTAGTAAAGCACATTAAAACTACTTGATTTTAGTGAAGAAGGGTCCTGGAGCCTTATTTGTATTTAAAAGTTAGTAGTACCCAGGAAGGACATCATTTCCTTCTTGGTAGTTGGCTTAGGTGCTTGTAATATTGCTGTTTTTCTGTCTTCATCTAATATTCTGCCTTCTTTGGATATTACATATCCCAGGTATTTGACCTGTTTTTTCCAAAGTTGCAGTTTGTTTTTGTTTACCTTGTGTCCTTGAGTGGCTAAAAATTGTAATAATGCTATGGTATCCTCTCTGCATTCTTGCTGGGTGGGGGCTGCCAGCAGAATGTCGTCTACATAAAGTAAAATCTGACTACCTTTCGGTGGTATAAATCCCACCAGGTTACTTGCCATTTCTTGTGCGAATATTGTTGGACTTTCACAATATCCCTGTGGTAGTCTCGTATATGTATACCGTTTCCCCTGAAATGTAAATGCAAACCAATGTTGGCTGTCTGGGTGTATCGGTATTGAGAAAAATGCATTGCTAATATCTACCACAAAAAAATACTTTTGTTGAGGTTTCAAATCATTCAATAAAGTGTGTGGATCTGGCACCGTAGGTGCCCTGGGTATAACTGCGTCATTTACAGCTTGTAAATCTTGGACCATCCTCCATTCTCCGTTTCCTTTCCTAACAGGAAATAAGGGTGTATTACATGGTGAATCAGGAGATTCCATTAAGACTCCTTCCTTAAGTAAGGCTGCTATTATAGGTTTGATTCCTATTTCTGCATCCTTTCTTAAGGGATACTGTCTCTTTTGAGGTCTAAATGCTGATTTTGGCGTGATAGTAACTGGTCCTGCCGTATGAATAACTCCTACATCTGATTTTTCTGTTGACCAGAGAGTCTCTGGTATGTCTCGTAAGGCTTATTCCTCTTCCTCTAGTAAGAGTGCTACTCAGCTATTCTCACTTGCCTGTGAGTGCACAGCTGGGTGTGTCCGTGTTATCCAATTTAATTTCTGCTTTTGTACTCCTTGTTCAGAGAGTTCTAACTCTGTCTGTTTTTCCCACCTTGTGACTTTTTCTCCTAGGTCTGCCCACTTCAAATTTCTATCTTTAGTTAAACTTACATGTGGCAATCGATTAGATTTGTAAAGTGCTAGGAATTCCTGGGGCAATGAACAGCTTACTACACTGTTTCCTTCTGTGTCCCAGTACAAATTTTGTAATACTAACCTATTAGCATGGTTGCTAAACAGTTCTTGCTCATATTCTTTATCAGGTCCTGGTCTGTTACAGTAATATTGAGTGCAATGCAACAAATGCTGTTTATCAGTGTCAAGGGAGGGGGATTTACTGATGGCTACGTTCATCAGTTCTTCAGTTACTGCCCCTGGACAAGTCGTAACTAAGTCCTGGCTGTACCAATAAAATGTTTCACCCTTCGTTCGCACTACAAAAGTATCCATTTGTCACTGTGCTTCCATACCCTGCATAGTTGGAACTACGGCTATGCCAAATATCTGCATTAGGTCTTTGCCCAAGAGATTCACTGGGCATTTTGCAGAAACAACAATTTTGCTTTTCTGGGTCATACCTGAAACTGGGTCAGTTATCGCTATATTGTGGGAGAGTGGCTCCTGATACAGCTGTCCATTAGCTGCTTTCACTAATATGTAGTCCAGTGATTCTGAATTTTCTGGAAGTTTGGAAGGATATATCAGGGTCCGTGAAGCCCCTGAGTCACACAGGAATTTGACTTCCCTCCTCTCTACCAGAAGTGTAACTTCCAGTTTTGTGTCTGCCAAGTAGAGCTCTAAGCTCAATAATGCTAAGTCCAAAATTTCATTTTCTTCATTATCTATGAATTCATGTACATCCTCTATTTCTTCTGTCACATCCTCTACCCTTTCTATCACATTTGCATTTGTCTTTTCTTGTTTATTCCTATCCAGTGATTCTAGACTATCATATAGTCATTCCTCACCCTCCTTGTCTTCTGTGGTTACCTTCTTATTTTGCCTGCAATCCCTTGCTAAATGTCCCTTTTTCCCGCATTTGAAACATTCACCCCTTTTCTTTCTTTCTTCAAAGTCTTCTGATCGCTTATCAGATTGTTTGTTTCCCTGGGTATTTTTCTTACCCTTCTTCCCAGTTTGTACTACAAAGACTTCTGATCTGTGTTCTACTGCAAATACTTGAGTTTTCTTTTTTTTTTTTGCTATTAAAATGCCTTTCGGCATGTCTTGCATATTCAAGTAATGACTGTAATCTACTTCTACGATGATCTACCATGTGCTTTGTAATAAAGCTGCTAATGGGCGCAATACTGCCTTTTAAAAATGCATTCTTTAGCTGTTGCTCATATGGGGAATCATGTGTTTGATCTTAAGGTATCTGCATTCCACAATGGTTATTAAAACATTCTAATAGTCTGGCATAATATCTATCAACAGTTTCACCTTCTTGTTGTATGCATTGATTAATGCAAGTCCAATCAGCCCCAGGCTTCCATTTCTCAGAGATTCGGTCTGTCAGACCTTTCACTCTGTTGTCCAGTTCTGCGTTACTATGTGGGAGTGGTCTAAGCTCTGCATCACGGGGATTCCAGTTGCCACTGATCATGTGCCAATCTGGACCTACGATTTGTCTAACTACTTTTTCTACTTCTTCTTCATTCAAAGGGTAACTTAACCTCATGCCTTGTAAGTCTTCTAAGAATTTTCTAAAATTAACTTTTGGATGGGGAATTCCCTCTGTGGCTTTCCGGATGTCTTCCAGTGTCCACGGTCTATATACTAGAAGAGTTGGATCCTGTCCTGCCTGTCCTGCCTGCGGATTTGGTACTTCTATGAGTGGACATATCTCTTCCTCACTCATAGCTTGTGAATTTTTATTTATTTAATATAATTCAATATCCCCTCTCAAGTTGCGTGTTCGAGACCTGGTCTCGATAGGATCTCTGACAAATGGTTTTGATTTTGCAGGAACAGCTGGGTATAGCAGAGGTGGATCAGCTTGTCCACTCGCTTCATATTCTGGTAAGGGAAGCAGAGGGGGTGGAGGAGGGGCTGTTGCTATTACCAAGTTATTATCTTCATTATCTAAGAACATGGCTTTTGAATTTTTAATCTTTTGTTCCCTGCGGTTTGCTTCCTCAAGCCACCTGTGCGCCTGAGGGACTCCTAATTGTCGTTGCTTTTTTAGCTGACCTTTCGCGTCTGTTTTAAGTTGTCTAACAAGTTTAATAAGTGAAGGTTTATCTAAATTTCCATCAAATTTGTATTTATCAACCCATTTTGTATAATACTTAACATTATTGGCACACTGTAATTGCATATATTTTGCGTCTTCAGTTAGGGGCGGGTCTCAGGAACTTTTCTTGCACTGATTTCCCATGTTGCCTTAGCTAAGTCAGAAATTGTTACGTAACCCTTCTTATCACGTGGTACCACGATTTTACACCTTTTCACAGTTTATCTAGAATAACTGCCTACCTATTCTGTTTCCCTGATCTATGACAAGACAGCAATCTTTTTGTCCCTGATCTCCACATGCAAATCTCCTGACAAAACAATACTATAACAACTCCCTGATCTAAAACAGAAAAAAGGTAAATTCCTCCTTACTTGACCCTCTGTGAGTTGATCCACCGGAACGTTGACTTGTCCTCCAATCCCAGATCAGAAACAATGGCTGGCCTCTTTCGAATGACAATTCAGTCGGGGGTCTTTCAAGACAGAAGAGCCGATGTGGCCACTTCTCCGTACGGGTACATGCCACCGGGCCCAATTCTGACCTGAGCCTAGAGTGAGAGGTACTTTCCGGTCCGAAGGACCAAAACTGTCAAAGGAAAAATATACTTTAAAAATGATCAAAACATGGTAGGTTCAGGTTAAGGCACTTTAATCTTGCAGCAAGGAGACAAAAACGTGCTAGTACAGAGTTTGTCTAACTAGAATCAGGAAATACAGGTATTTTTATACATTTTCTAATAAGACATTGCCTACCAAACTGACGTAGTGAATCACAAGTTTTGTCATCATTACTTCACAGTGATTGTTTTTACAATATTCTGCTGGTACCATCAATTTTTGTGAGAAACTTCCTAAGAAAAACGACGTGGCCTTGGCTACCACCGGTTAGATATATGCAATGTTACCATTCAAGGTACTATGGCTAATTCAAGCACAAAGCAAGTATAGATTGCAGTTCATTTCTCTAACAGTCCTTTGTCTATGTTATCTCTAAACTTCTGCAGCTGCACATGTTCTCATACTTCGTACAGAGCTGATTGTTTAAAATCATTACATTTACAGAATATAGCATTGTTCATTCATTTTTCCTGACCTAGCAGATAATCGCCTGCTTCTCAAATACATTTCCAAAAGGCATAAACATGAATATTGCTGTGCTAGCAATTACTAGGTCAGAGGGCATCTTGCAAGTTTCAGAAAGCACACTGCAGTTTCAAAAAGCATCTTTTCAGTCTCATATGAAACTCAGCTGTATATAAAACAGTGCATATAAAATAGAATGAAAAACTTGTTAACTTATTTAGTTTCTAATTAGCATTAAGCATACACACATTAATACATATTTTCTGACAGTTTGTCTCACACTTCACTCCCCTGTCACCACTAGCCATCAGTCCAAGTATACGTGGAAACACACTGATCAGTTTATTTTCTCAGAAGAGCATCTCATCTGTACACTGTCTAAGGCTAAAAACAGAATCAATGGGCCCTGACAACATCCCATGTTGCCCATACTGTGACTTAAATCCTGACATAGCAGACACAGTTGGATCTCTTCTTAAACATAGCCTCTAGACAGCCTATGTTCTTGCAGAATGGTGTACAGCAATGGTCATTCATCTGAACAAGGGGGGATCATCACCTAATGCAGGAACTTCTAGAAACATAATCCTGACTTTCCTCATCTGTGAAGCTGACTATCAACTCATCATGGACATTATCTAAAAGGACACAGGCAATCACCTGCCTGTGTACCAAACCCATGTTTGATTTAAGACTACATAATGTCTGTTAAATCTGTTTGATATCTTCAAGAAGGTCACCAAGGACATGCATGATGAAAAGGATGTCATCCCACATGACTTGAGATGTCTGAGGCATTTGACACAAATCCACACTCAGGTATTAGAGAGAAACTCTCTCAAGTGGGCAAAAACACCTATTTCACCAAGTGGGTAGACAGATGGATCACATACAGGACTCATAATGTTGAGTGTCTGAAGTCACATCTAGCTAGACTCCAGTGATCAGTGTTCTGTACTAGGCCCTTTCCTGTACAGTATTTAAGTCTTGTATGTCAAGACTTTTGGTTAGACAATCCTTTGTCTAACCAGCTTTGTGGATGACTGCAATTGTGGACAATCATTTAATCCTAGAACGCTATTGATATACTGCCGAAGGTATTAACACATACGAAGGATTGTTGCCAGAGCCATGAAGATGCAGCAGATGAAAAACAATCATGATTAGTTCCTATATGAAAATGAATACGCAAGCTAATTACAATATAGACAGCCCACACCTTTGAGCAGACAAAGTGGTATGTGACCTGGGTACTCGGGTAGATAGTGAGTGGAACTTTCACCAGCATGTGACCAAAGTAGTAGCAAATCCCTTGTATGTAGCAGAACTACTGAGTATTGGCAGGCCATCCACATCAAAGGACATTATAGTCCTATTGTTTTCAGCCATCATCACACCAATAATTTAGTACACTGCAAACTGTTGCACATACCTCACAACACTTCTTCCAGGGCTAATTTACTTGAGTGTATCACTTTTGCCACAGTGAGCTCCCATACCTCTTATCGGCCATACAGAAGTATTTGTTCTGATGCATAACTATTAGGAGTTGACAGTACAGACATCTCTTCAAGTTGTTATACAAGATGCATGTGTGACACCTATTCCTGTGATGCACCCAGTAAATACAAAGCTTATTGACAACATTGATGGCATGGGTTACATTTTTGCAATATATATATGTAATGAAAACCTCTCAACTAGCCACGATTGTTGAAATTTAAACTACTGGTATAGCAGTGTCCCTCCTACCACATCCAAAGAGTGGTCATTTTTGAGGAAGGTGTATTTGATTCTAAACACATAAAATTAGGCACAAGGAAGACTGCCAAGACCAGTACCATTGCCAAAGTATGTATTAAATCTTAAATTACACCATGAAACACATAAAAATTAAATGCTTAACTTTATCATTGCATTTTTCGTTCACCATAGAACTTCATCAGATTAAATACATTGTAAGTTCCATGATACCCTATAAATACACTATTTGAAACCCATTAACCAATTAAAATTCACATTCAATAAAATGCATTCAATAAAATGATTATAATGCATTTTAAAATATCTTGTTTGAATTTCGAACAAGTACATACATGTGAAATGTGTACTTAAAGTCCACCTAATAAAACTTATAAAACCACACTTTTTATCTTCCTAATAATATTATTTCAAATAAATATATATTAAGCTTTTGATAAAACTTTCTAATAAATGAGATGGAAAGGGCTTCAACTCTAACACTCTGCTGCCATCAGGTGGCCA